>NW_010268753.1:40449-80155 GCF_000690775.1 Eurypyga helias
AGACTTTTCTCTGGAATAGATTATTTTCAAAGCAGTAGCATCCCTCTGATGGGGACCATTAAGACCAGACTGGTGAAATACCTGCCAGGAATGCTGCAGGTAGGACTGGTCTTGCCTTGGACAGATTGATGGATTATTCCCATTTTCTTGGTTTCTATGGTAATGGGTTGTTTTTAAAAAAAAATCTGAGTTCAGATTGGTACATATTTACCATAAAAAGTCTCTGTACTTGTCATGAATACAAACTATGAAGATGCAGTCTGTGATATTAAACTTGTTGACGTGTAAATCAATGTGTAAATCAAGCATATGGTTAGCCTAAATGCATTCACTTGTTTTGGTAAAATCCCACTTTCTTGTACTTGAAAAGCTATTGCTGGCAAAGGATGGCCCTGGACACAGGATGCCCCTGTGCCTCTCTGTCCTGGGTTCTCCTCAGGCAGAGGAACGGGAGAGGAAACTTCTGGCAGCCTTGGCAGGAACTGTCCTCATCATGTCCCTGGTCCTGGCTCCGTAGGCTGGCATCCTGATGAGCTGGGTCAGTGGAGGGACCAGCTGGGTCCATGTCTCTTGACCTTTCTTGCCACAATGCAGAGATAGCAGACAACATTTGAAGAGCCTGTGTGATCACCAAAGGGGTAGTAGCTGAAGTTAGTCACCCAACTGTGGGTGCCCAGGTCAGGCAGTGTACCTCCCTACACCCCACAGAGTGAGTCAGTCCTGCGTTGCCCCTCAGTCCCATCTCAGGCCTACCACACCACATCCCACCAACTGCAGCTGGTGTTGGATCTTGAAGCTGCAGAAGGGCAGAGTCAGCTCACTCAGTGATCCATCCAAATGGTAACCCACAGAAATGGGATTAACCTGGGCCAGGGAGATGGTTAACTCACCCAGTACCTGCACAGGCTTTAGGTCCAGTGCAAAGAAGAGGGCAGAAACCTGAAGGCAGATGGAGGCAAATGCACTGGATTGCTTCTTCCAACAGCAGCCTGCAGTTAGATAAGGATAAAGTGATGTGTAACAGCAAGTGCCCTCGTTTTGGCCTGAAAAGATAGACTTTGGTCTTGTACACGGCTAAAAAATGTGAGCCAGGAGCCATAACACCCAGCTCAGTAGGCAGAGTCGTCTTGTTTTGCTCCTTATTCCAGTGGATGATGCCAATGCTTCGTTGTTTATTTGGATGGTTTTTATCTTATCCAATGTATTTTGCTCTGGGCAAAGATACAGACATTAAGTCAATAAAAGGACCTAGGTGTTGCAACACTGAGTGTTGGAGCCCTTAACTGTTAGGCCCTGTGCCATGTAGTGGAATCCCGAGCCCCATCTGAAATACCTGGGCTCCCTAAACAAAGCGTGGGGTTTAGCACAATGATTTATCTCTAAGCGTCACATGGGAATGTGTCTCTGCCATTTAGCCATTTATTATTTCCCAGCCAGGAAAGTTAGAGAGGAGGAAACAGTGTCTCATGTGACTTGGGAGAACCTTACACCCACTGAATAACAAGCAGCGATGGGGGAAGGGGTGGAGGGAAGCCGAGCAGTTTGGAAACAGCCTAAAGGCAGAAATTTGACACAGAAACTCTTTGGCATAAATTCCTCAAGAACAGTTAGGCTGATGGAGGAGAAGAGGGGTTCCTAAATGATTTGTGAGCAGAAGGCAGGGTGCTAAGCTATTTACATAATTTATTCATAACAGTTTGTTCAGCCGGCTCTACCCAGGACGTGGATACTGGACGCTTTAAATGTTCCCTACAGGGGAAGTGAATCTGCTTGGGCTGAGCCAAAGGCTACTGTCATCTCCAGGGACCTTTCTGTCTCCCTCTGTGAGTTTTGGATCAAGCACTGGGGCTGGTGCTGCTCGGTCCCATGCAGCGATTTTGTACCTGTGCAGAGGGGAAGCTGAGCACTCCCACATCCAACCCACTGCTGGACTTGGGCCATTTTCTTTTGTTTTTTGTAGTCAGCTTCTGTATTGTAGGTTTGTACCCCAAGCTCTTAGGAAATATTCTCAGATGCCTTTGACTGCCTGAGCCTATTCAAACCGTACTGTTCTGCAGGCACACGGAAAAGATAAAACTGCCCCACACAGCAAGTGAATCCCACATTGTGCTGGGAACAGGAGGGTCCCTCTCTGCCCTGCCACTCCCTCCTGCTTTCTCTTTTTTGCTATGCAAAGTCGCATGGAAATGAATTAGATGCTTGTACTGAGCATTTCAATGGGACTTCACATAATAAAACAGAAACTCAGTAATACTACCTGTCAGTGGGTCTCTGGGAAGCAAAAAGTTCCCTGCCAAGTCCTGTTGAATCTTGAGCAATCCGTGCACGGCGTCGGCATGGCAACCCACAGATACAAATTCCATGCATCATTTGTCTGGGGACTAGCCTCTCTCCAACCTTCAGCCTGGAGCTCGACACTGGCCAAGTGTCTAGTTAATCTGAGTCATTGAATTGCTGGAAGGGACTAGAGGGTTAAACTGGGATAACCTAAATAGGCTGATAAAAGGCTATTCAGTAGGAGATGCAAGTGCCCAGCATCTCCCAGGTTTTAGCCCACATGCTCTCGAGTCCTGAGTTGAACTTAATCTAAAAGAATAAAGGGTAGGCACTGGAAATTCCCCAAAAACTTGGAAAGACACCCAGTGTGATCTTAGTCTCTGCAAGAGCTGGAAAGATTTATTTTAGAAAGAGGTTTGGATGGTTAAATATTATTTGGAAGTGTGGTTTCATTTTGTATGTACAGTGTTTTTTCTTAGTTCCTTTCCTGTTCTATAATCTCCTCTGTTTCTTCAGTGTAATTAGCCTGTTGTTTTCAAAAGGCTGCTGATTGTGTCTCTCATGTGTGTGTGAATTGAACTCATTATACAGTGACTTAGCTCCTTGGGCTGTGTGTGTGTTATGTATGCTGCCTGTTTGGTGCGATCCCCAGCCTGTATCAGGAGGAGGTTTGCATGGCAGTAGGCTGAGGAAGAGGATTACTCGGCAGACTCTTGGCTCACCAGCAACAGGACTGGGAGCTCTGCATGATGGCTCTCGAGTCACAGCCCCCCCTCTTCCTGGAAACATCAAGATCTTCATCCTCAGGCCAGCCTCATGACAGGAGCTGATTTAATCATACGGGTCTGTCAGGGATGTATTTTGGTAGTGTCTGAGGTCCAAGTGCTCAGCAGATACACTCCAGTGTCTCTTGCAAGATCATCTGAAAGATGAGTCCTTGCAGAGACCCGATGCCTCTGCTCCACGCCAAAGCCTTACCATATAACCACTGGAAAAAAGCAGAGTTTCTGGTGCCAGCATGGCATAATTATCCTGGAATAATGGTCCCTGAGAACCTGTGTTGGGACTTCTAGGCTCTAAGTCCTGCTTTTGTGGATGCTCTGTGGGAACAGACTAGAATTGGGCCTTCAAGGGGTTTTACAATTCCGTGTCTTTGGAAAACCTCTCACGGTTGGTTGCCTCAGGGTCATAGGTCTTACAGTTGTGTGTTCCCAGAACTGGCATTGCTTGTCTGATGGAGCTCTGCCTTTTGGACATGCTGGCTCCCAGGTCACCTCAAATCTGCCTTTGATCTTCTGAAACTTTGAGAACATTTGGGTTCAGCAAATCACCGTTTTTGGCAGAACTTTGTTTATGCCCCAAACTTCTGACTAACAGTACTTCAGAGCAGTACACATTTACTGGGGAACGGTGTTCAAGGGAAATAAAAGCTGCTCATTTGGCTCCTCAGTATGCTTTGAGCTAAGAACTGGGGGAGCTGCCTTGTCACAGTGCAACCTCCTTGTCTTTCCCAGTCCACATGATATGTGAACTGCTACACCCTTACAGCTCCCATTAAATACAACAAGTATTGTCAAGTCACAGGTCTCCTCAGCACTAAGCTTTTAATTCACATGAGTGTAGAAAAAATGCCATTCCTTCACATCTCTTAAGTAACACTAAGCTCTTGAAGTGTGAACGATTGGCAAGTATGGATGTGTACTGTAAAACAGTCTCAAAAAGCTCCCTAATTTTCCTTCTGTGAAGTGATCACCAGTGCAGTAATGCACAGAAACTAAAGAAGTTTAAATCCAGATTATGGTCAGGAGCAGGGAGGAAAACAAAGAAAATTACATCCCCTTTGTCTTCTATATACAGTCACTCACAGGAAATCTGTTTACTTGCTCACTGCTTAGGGTAATGTGAATTTTGTCCTTAAAGAATGAATACTCATTCATTTGGTGGAGAAAGGCAAAGTCAAAGTCAATGAGATCACTCCCCCCATGCAGGGAGGTACTGTAGCTGAAATGAATGTTATCAAACGTAAGTACTGTCTATGGATGCCAGGCTCCTGTTCCGTGTTGGCATGACAACTTTCAAACTGATACTTGTTTTAGTGGTTAAGCGATCAGCCAAAGTGACATTTTCTTCTTGAAGAGAGCTTGACAATCTAACAACTTCTATTGCTGTGTTACTACTAAAATGCACGGTATGAATCAGCACAGTCACTTTATATTTTCATAAGTGAGAGTGATAAAGTATATCACTATGTAAATACAGGGTATAAATTCTTCTCAGTCCCGCAGTACCAAGAGCAGAAGAGTGATGGACAGCCACAAAGGGAAAATGTTTGTGTCGTAATGGTGCCTGCTTTTCTTTTATGGAGCTCATTCATAATGCCTACAGAAACTAACAACATGGCAAGGGAAAGATGGATGTGGACAACAACTGCCATTCCTGTTACCATGTTGCCATATCAGCCTTCAGCTCAATAATTAAATAATCAGTTTTTATCAATCTGAATCACATCTTTTAGAAGGTTCTCAGGTTCTTGCTGGACAAGAATGCAGAGGGATCTTTGGTCTCAGGATTGAACTATGCTTGACTTACAACTAAAAGCCATTTTTTAGAAGCAAATGTTTGTTCTATGGGTAGGGAAAAATAATAAAAAGGTTTAGGTTTACAATGACAATTCTGCTAGTAAACTGCACCTTTAACCTCAGATTCCCAGTGTTTAAAATGTTGAGCTTCTGAGAATGTGTGAGGTAGGGGAGATCAAACCTGTCTTTCACTACGGAGACTCACTGTTGCGCTGCCTGATGTCTCTCATACACCCACCACAATGCCAGGTCTCCATCCTGGGTTGTGACTTGTGCAAGTTCAGTGGGTTGACCTGATCTGCTGACCAGCTTCTTGGGCAGAAGGGGCCAAGGAAGAGGAGAAGAAAAGTCTCATTGCAATCACAACTCCCAGGGTCCTTGCAGAAAAGGCATCATCTTCCAGCACAGCCAAAGGCATGGCCACTCCCCTGACTCATGAGTGCACGCATGTGAGGGCATGCCCATGATTGCATATACAGAAGTGTTTCCATCACATGATCCGTTGTTCATTCCCAGTCTTATGGTCCAGTGTGAATCATCCAGAAAACTAAGAGGCTGGGGAGGTGGTATGCTCAAGCCTTTGGGGAGGTCTGATCTAGCCAAAAGAGCATCAGTCTGGGACTTGGAATGGCTACAGACATTTTCTTTTCTTGGCCATGGTCATCTGGAGGGTGATTCAGCTGTCTATACGTAATGTCCATTGAAAGACTCCAGGGTATCCAATTTATGCATGTGATGCTGTCGTGTCTGAGTCCCACAGCAGACCCATAGTCTTCTTTCTGGATCAGCAAACTGGAGGTCCAGTATATACTTTAGTGAATCTCAAATGTTGGGATTTGACACCTGTACATATTAACTGCATTGTATCCTTAACTTATTCAATTTCAATTTTTTCAGGAATGTAGATATTGCTCCCTGCGGTAACAAGAAGACTGGAAGTCTCAGTGGTTTAGGAACTGTGGAGTCCTTTGAATATTTTCATCACATTAAACATTGGTGAGAGGAGGAATGTAGGGCAGAAGTACCAGTAATAGACTTACAAATTTAGCTGTTTCACTTCTGATAGCACAGCTAGTTTATCTATTTCTGCAGGGCCTTATCTTGTCCTGCCAGGGCTTGGGAAGACTCAGCATATGGGGGTACTAGCACAGTCTACTCTTGTTGGGGAAACATACAGCACAGGTCTTTGGCATGACCTGTTTGGGGTGTTGGTGTTGGTGTTAACTAATGAAGCTTGCAGGTTAGGAGGGTTTCAGCTCATGTCCAGCACCTGGATAGAGTGCTTTGTCTATGTCTAGAGTGATTAACTAGTCAACCTTGTGAGTTTGCCTTGTAGGGTTACCATTTGGGGTGTCTACTTGCTCCCAGGTGTCTTGCCTGGGCTTCCCAAAGTTCACATACCTGTAGAGTTTAAGGACCAGGCACCTAATTCTAGCTGGATTGACAATGAGACTTAGGCATAGAAGTCACTTAGGTCATGCAAAAATAATATGGGAAGCCATGTTTAACATATTTTGAAAGTGCTGTGGGGTACATGGTCACAGGGGAGTGTCATAACCACAACTATCCTTCTGCCACTGCACTGCCCTAGTGACAGCAGTGAAAATGTTATAATATAAGCTAATGTCCAGGGTAATGTTCAATGGCCCTGGACAGCCTGTTCTCTGAATATCAATCCTGTAGAGAAACTGTCCTTGTTACCTGTCCTAGCCAGTTTGTTACCATCACAAATCACAACACCCCATTCTTTTTGCTGTGTGGAACTTCCCAGTCTGCCTGTGCTTTTTGTATGGCAATGCAAATGAGGTATAAAAGTAGTTCTGTTCTTCAGAGGTTCAAAGCAAGAATATGAAAGGCCATGAGACACTGAGAAACTGGAGTAATGAGGGCTGAAATTGAAAAATTGGCTAAATGCATGCCTCATGTTTAAAAGCTTGCATCAGGACTTGAGATCATTTTCAGAAATTATTATGTTATATCCTTCCCGATGGGAGTTGCATTTACAGGACAGTGCCATTACACTTGTCTTTCAAACAGGAAAGAAGAGGTTATAGGGTACAAATGGGGCTTCTGAAGGCAGTCCTCTAATATGAGGAAGACCACAGAAATCTGGCCAGTGGAGGTGTCTGAGAATAGAGCATGCCACAGCCCCTGTCAAACAGTGTTGATAATGTTCTGCATAAACTCTGAAACCCTCATGAGATGCACATCACCTCTCAGAGGGACCGGAGGAGTTGAAATCTGGAGCATTTCCTAAGGGTGAAAATATTCAGAGTCAAATGAACATAAATCTCAGGCCTGAAATGATTCAGATTATAACCTGTGGAAGCTCAAAGGCTGGGACTATTATCAAAGGAAAGAACAAAGGATGAGAGATGGGATCTCTGTTGTGATGCAGCAAGCAAATACTTGCTCTATCTTGTTAGCAATGACGTTCAGAAACTTAGCTAATAATAGCCCAGCCTTGATATTGGGGAAATCAATCCCCGCGGACTGAGCTATCACCAGATCTGATTTGTGTACAAGAGGTTTAGAACTGCAAGCACAAATTATATGAGCCAAATGAAATGTAAAATGTGACAAACTGTTGGATCCCTCTTTTCCTATTAACACACCCTGGTAAAAGAATGGCATGAGCAACATACTATTTCAGTCAACTAAACACTGTCTCACGTACATTTGCTTACAAGGATACTCGACCAGTGAAAAATAACTTTAGTCAGAGAACTAATGGTTGTCATAATACGACATTATGTTGTTTCACACAGATGACGACAGACGTTTTTCCTGAACTATCTGGCTTATACCTACGTATGAGTAATCAGTTGTGGAAATGTCAAAGAAGATAGAGCAATGTGGTAAGGAAGGAAAAGTATCAATCACATAAATCATTCGAACGTCTGAGCCAAAATAAGTGAACAAACAAACTAACTGAAAACCCACAAGTGAGCTATGTTCCCTTTGAATATATGCTGATACAAGAACATGTCTAGTAATGCTATTGAAGTGGTATCTTCTGTAGAGAGAATCGAACTGCTATTCAGAGAATGATCAGGAGAGCTGGGGGAAATATAAGAAGACAAGAACCATCTCCCTTCAAAACACTCAAGGGGACATTGGCAAAATTTTAGGGGTCTAATTCCAAAATGGTGAGTCTGAAAATGCTGCTGCCTGGCACTGAAGCACCGAAGCACCAGGATTGCCTTGATTCTGACTTTATAGCTCCCCAGATAGTAAGAAGTGCTCTAATCTTGACAGAGCTGAGCAACTCGGCACTGCGCTCACATTAATCGTGCTCATTGCAATCATTAAACCGTCACTGGATAAAATAGACGCAGAGACCTCAGAGTGGTGACCAGTGGTCTGGCCCCCTGCTCTCCACCAACAGCTCACAGTGATGTCCAGACTGCTGTTACCTCTGCTCACTCACTCCCTGACTTTGACCTTTTGGTCCTGATCCCCATGTAGCCTCTATGATAGCTCACACCCCCAGGAGATAAGGGCTTAAATCCCTCCAGCAAGCAGAAGATGAAACTGTGCATCTGATCTCTGGGGAATACGCCTGGCTATCGGATAAAGCTCTGCCTCCACTTCTTGCATGGTTCAAGGGAGCGGAGTGGGTTGGCTGCCCACGTCTATTGTGATGGCTTGGTGTCTGCTGGAGAGCAAGGATCTGAGGCCAAGGAGTCTTTGCTCTTTACAGAGGGTTACCTCAGGTGCAGATACACACCTAAATTAGAGGGAAAAGTGAAAATTCAGGTAACACCTCCAGAACTCCTCTTGGCTAGGTGGGCTTGATGCACTGTATCCCTGTGCTTCTGGATTTAAAGGACTCCTATCCCCAAAAAATGGCTGGGGCTGGCCAGGCACCAGTAGCTGTGAGCTCCCTCCGGCCAGGAAGCTGGAGGTGGCTTAGAGTGAGGAGCCACGGAATGGGAGCTGCAGGGTGAGCAGACACCTCAGAGCCACTTGTCGAGAGAGCGGTCAGCCTGATGGGGTGCTGTTACTTTGCTGATGAGTCACATCCCTGAGATACTGGTGGGGATGGAGACTTGTGCAGAGGGCAGTGGGAAAAATAGAAGGAATGGTTGGAAGAGCTGCTTTCATGATCTGAATTTTGTGTACAGCTCGCTGTTTTTTCCAGTGTGAATCTTGAAATCCTTTTACTTCATTAACATCAACTTTCTTTTCTGGTTCCTTTCAGGATAATCTTTCCTCTTTCACACAGCCTTAGCTTGGTCCTATTCTTTCTAGCCAGGCAACTGTAGGGGTGATCCTTCACATCGTCCTAAACACGCTGCATTCAAAAGGGTACTGAGGTGATCAAGAATGAAACTCCTGGGAGCCCAGATAGTAAGCACAGGCTGTGAGCTTCTTGGTACATTTTCCCATTTCTTTCTCTCTTTCTCTCTTAAATAAATAAAACAAATAAAAAAAAGAACAAAACCAACACACACAATTTTTTTGATGTCAAGCAATAGAGAAACTCTTCTGAGCTTATTTAAAACTTGAAAACAATCTGACCTCAGTCTCCTACTACAGATATGTCTAGACTAGAATTTTCTCTCCTGTTGTAACTTGTGTTTAATAGTTGTTTGCCAATTAGCTAGTAGAGTTGGTGAAGACATTTGCAATTGTAAAAGCTAATCTAAACATTCCAAGAAGATGTGTTGCAGCAGTCAGACATTTGTGGTTTACCTTCGGCTTTGCACTGAGTTAACTCACAAGCATTTGCCTCATGGAACGAGCACTTGTGGACTGTTTAGACTTTCATTTATAAGCGTGTCAACCAACTTGAGATAATTGGCAATCAATTAAATTGGGCCACACATCAAAACTCATCTAATATCCACGTATTCTACTTTCAAATTGAATTAAAAAATTGGTTGCTATAGGCTCAGGTAAGGGGTGACAGTGCTGAAGAATGGGAGATATATGGGAAGCTTCACCCAGAAAAATGTGTTTGAGGATTCAATGACCAGAGGGAGAACAGCCTGCTGGATGGCCTCCCAGAGAGGAAGCGGAAAGCTGGCTGCTCGCTGGAAAAGTGAAAAGAGGAATAGCATATAAGCCTTCCCACAGTGGATAACAAATGCCTACTGTAACATAGTGGTTTGAAGTAGCAGGTTAAAAAATGGTATGATCCTTTCATAGAAAGAAAGTAATGGGCCCTAGAGATCTGTTTTACTTAATGGATAAAACTAGAACAGGAACCAACCTCTTAAGTTAAAGGGGTCCTAAATAAAACCAACCATTATATTTTCTACATAGAGGATGGTGAACCATTGGGCTGGCCATTGGATTGGTCACTGGGGATAGTGCATGATCAACATGTGTTGGGATGGTATAGCTTGATTAGTAAATGAGATCTACTTTACCTCACTGACATCAAGCAAATATTTCAGAGTAAAACTAACAGCCAAACATAGCTGTACTGATAGTAGTGAAATAAAATGGATCATAATGTACATACTGCTCAAATAAATGTTTATATTACAACAAATTGAGCATCCTCGCCATTTGTTTTTATTCTATAGAGAACAATTAGGGGATAAGATGTTAAGAAGGATATATGAGGCAGTAAATGGTTTTCACGGGTGCTTAAACACCAAAGGGTAGTGCAAATGTTTGATAACTACAGCCATCGTTTATGGTATCAAACAGTCCCTTGCTCCACAGTAGGGACTGTCATTATTATATAACAAGTTACAGGATGATTTATAAGATTATAAAAGAGAAAGAAATGTAGGGCTTTTACCTTAGGAGATTTTTGAAAGTCTCATGTCAAACTCTGATGAAAGGCAAAACTCAAAGAATATAAATTCTGGGAGACCCAATGAATGGTGAGGGAGGTGAGGTATCCAGTGGGGACCTGAGGAGCTGAGAAAGGCGAGTGGGGTTAGGGGTGATGAGAGATTGTACTAGTCAAATTAAGATAACCTCTCCCCTCACATACCAATGCCCTGACTTTCCTGCACTCAAGATGATGTGGTGTTTTTGGCAGAAAGAAAGACTGCAACCTGTCCCCTAGGGTCTTGTGCCCCACAGCAATGGGGTGTTGGCTCCAACCCAATAGCAGATTGTGTCCGTAAAGGAAATCTGGGGTGTGGATGCCTTCTCTTTCATTGCACCCTTCAACCCTGGCTTGGCCACTGTCCCATGAGTACTTTGCCATTTTCTTTTCTCTCTGAAAGCAGCTAGAGGAAAGAAAATTGGTTTTGGTGCCTTGGAGAAAGTGAAAACAGCAACAGCTGGGAGAAGGAGAGAAAGAGAGAAGTGGCCAGCCTCTTTGCCCCCTCCCACTGGGGCAGGCAGACCACGCAGGTAATGCCGTGGGGGGTGTGTGTGGGGGAGTGGTTTGACAGAGGAGCACAGCCATTTGGTAAGCAGTAGCTCTAGACAGCTGCTTCCTCTGCCATGCCTGCATCCTGATCCTGCCCTGTATCCCTGCTTTCTCAGAAATAATTACCCAAAGACAGAGCTAAAATCAATTAGCTGATCAAGGGAGTGACCTGTGTGGAAATTCAGTGATGTATCTGAACTTAGACTATGTCAATAAAAGCCTCAGTCATAGTGCAAGTTGAGCCAAGAGTGAGGTACGTTTTCCCATAACTTCACGCATAACCAATTCCTTAAAAATGAACAGCCATGTTCAGCCCATTTAGGGCGTAGTCTTTTCCACCCTGACTACATATTTCTATGGTAACCCCTCTTACCAGACACGTCTGTGTATATATGTGTGTATGTAAATAAATAATAGATAAGGTACTGGTAACTGGTGCTAGAAATGCGTCAGTTCCTCCATTGCGTTGCAGACATCTCCCGTTGCATGCTGCCAGCGCTGTTCTCCGTGCACGTCTGTAGAGTCTGCATTTGGAAACAACTCAGAGCGAAAGGGTGCGCTTTTTGACTCAAAATCTTTGTTGTGGTCTACCAGCAGCAGAGTGTCGCTGCCCTGGGCTGGCAGGGAACAGTCCACCCTCCGTTGCGATGCTGACAGGGAAAACTGGAGCTTCTCTGACGCCTAATGCACAAACCAGGCAGCGGTTGCAGTTTTGGACAGAGAAAGCGAGTCAGTCAAAGTGGTCACCCTGTGTATTGCAATAAGGGAGAACCGCTTCCTAATTCATCAGTTTTGGAGCTAGTATGTGAAGTAAGGCAGATTTTCTGTCTCTAATAATAATTAAAAAAATAATCAGGAGAAAAAGACATTTTCTCCTGTATTTCCATATTACTTGGCCCCCATGAATCCCTCTTCCCACTGGATGAGGTGGGAGCTGAGTGTCGGAGCCAGGACATGCTTGGCTGTATGGAATTATTTTTTTCATTTCTTGGACAATTTTTTTAACTTTCTTTGCTTTTCTTGCTTCACATTTTCCAAAGCATAATGGTCTGAGAAGTAACAGGCTCCGTCATGCCTTTAAGACGCTAGGAACTTTCCGCTTGCCTCAGAAGTCTGTATCTTAAGGAGTGGGCCTTAGATCCAGAAATGACTGAGTTGTATAACATTGAGGTCAGGCAGAATTTGGCACTCATGTAGGGGCTTACACCTCACCCTGAGTGCAATCCCACCCACAGCAGCCCACCTAACCTATTCAACTTTCTGAGAAATGGGAGACACTTTAAGTTGCAGCAGAAAACTTCTTTAGCTTCCTTAATTTTTGTTGCAGCTTTTGCCCTGAGGTCCCTTCCTCTTGGCTGAACTAAACACAAAGGTAACTGCTTTCTGCCTGTGGCCATTTATAATTCACAAAGGAGATTTTCCTCTTCCTGGATCCCCTGAGGGACATCCTACAAGATCGTGCTGCTCTGCTGAATTCAGGAAAAAGGCATTGCAGTTTTGGCCACTCAAATAAAAACACCCCAATCCCACAGATAAAGAGTAGAAGATCTCTGTTGCGTACATGGTAACCGGCAGAAAACAGAGAGGATGTGGAAGACCCAAGTTGAATTTTTCCTTCTTTTTCATGCAGTACTTCTCCAGAACTAAGAGCATAGGGAGGGTTAGAGACAGAGATATGCGCATTCCGTTTTCACCTTGCAATTATGCAGCAGGATCAGACTCCCTTCTTATCTTCTCCTGACCCCATGTCTGAAACACAAAGTTTCTGGGGGGACATCAGAAACACAAAGTTTCTAGGTGGACCCCAGCGGCAGCACGAGCCCCGGCTCCAGCTTCTCCCTAGTGTGGCTGCTCTGGGGTTTGGGATGCTGGGGTGTGAGCCAGCCTCCCCACCGATCAGGCAGCAAAACCCGTGCCGCGGTCCCAACTTCACGGGACCGCCATGACAACAGGTGGATCCCAGGATCACAGGCTACAGGAGTGAGTCCATGGCACCAGGGGCTCAGCTTTTGGTGGAGGTGGCCGTAGGATGGCACCCGCCATCAAGGGATGCCCAGGCTGTGACTCCCCATCGTTTTCCGGCAGCTCAGCTCAGCTCAGCCAAGGCGGAAATGCCTCTGGGCGTACACAGTAGCAGAGCTTAGAGATGTAAAGCAAATCTTCAGCGCCTACAGCTCCTTGGGTGCCTAAACAAGTTAGGTGAAGTTTTTGTTGGCTTGCTGTCTCTACTTAGGCATCTAAATTCTGCATAAGTTGCACTTTAGGTGCCTTGCTGTTTTCTTTGGATTTTGCCCTTGGCTGTAAATGGGAGCACAGGTTTTCTCTGGCACGTGCTGTAGTAGGACAATGTCACCCATTGACTACATCCCAGAAATCCACTCCCTGTTGCCTCCTCTTTCCTCCCAGCTCTTAAACCTCGTGACAGTGATTACAAAACTCTACCTACCATTCTGTTACTGCTCCCTTGCAACCAAGCCTGCAAACTCAACTTCCCAGTTGTTTGATCCAGTTTAAATCCACATTTGCCAAAATCATTCTCTCACTGGTAAAAACTCCACTTGCTGCTCAGCTTCTCCACCCTTCCCACATATATACATATGAGGTTCATTCTGCAGTGTGGATTATTAGTTTACTTTAATAAAAAACCCAATTAAAGTGTCACTCTTCTCTTTGAGGTGCCACCGTCCATCTCAGACTGCTGCAGAGCTGAGGAACAGCCAGAATAGAGAAACAGAGGGATCTCCTTGCTTCAGGATTTGAGTCTGGCATGACACAGGCTACAAAACCTGGGCTTGTATGATAACAGTCTGCACTTGTTTAATGATGGCTTCCTCCTACGTTTGAGGAATTAATTAATTTTCACTCCTCTTTACATTCATGGTTGACCTTTTCCATCACATCTTACAGAACAGATGAATTGCCTGTGAAACTGAGGTTGTTCAGGCATTATCCCCTATAGCTGTGCTCCTTTCCTCTTCCCCAGGGAAGCAAACCCATTGAAGCAAGCTGTTTAAGATATTTGCAAGGGAAACTGTGAAGTATTTGGCCTTGTTTTTCAGTTTAAATATTCTGGCACACAGCATAGGCCAATTAAAGCCCTATTTTCATGGATATTTTATATGCAGTCCTTGTATAGACACACGTACAATGTAAGCCGCTGCTTGTTTTAGATATAAGTGCTATACCGTAATAATCACTTATCATCGCTAGTCAAAAATAATTCTAAACAGATTTTGTTTTCTGGGAGAAACATTACTTACCAAGAGTGCATGGAGAGCTCTGCCACTTGGGAAATGGCAAATTGAGGCATTTAATTCAAGCAGAGGTTATTTTTATTGTTGTTGTTATTTCTGCACAAGTCCTACAATTTATGCAATAAATTGGAAAAAATAGATCAAGAGGATTTTTAATGGATTTAAAATTACAATTATTATCGTATCAGTTGCCATTGACATATAACTGCAGTAAAGTGATACAGCAGTGGCTCACCCCTGGAAACTATATTTGGCGTGGGAACCTTCAGCAGGGGTGCTAAAGAGTCAGAGGAGTTGTGAAAGAGATGACTACAGAAAATAGCAGAACTGTCACAGAGGGGTACAGAAAGGACTGGAGGCTCTGCTCGTAACTGTCCCCACTTCCAAGTGCGCTGTTTTCTTACAAAATCTTTTTACTCCTCAGTATACTTCTCTAGGGAATAGCCTTTAAATTTTGGTAGAGTCAAACCGTGGTAGCCTTTGAGTGGCTGTTTTACAGTTTATATTGCCCTTGTGCCTTGCTGGTAAACACAGTAATTGCTTGTTATGATTTCTGTTTGCTCTTTGTGAATATAATGACATGCTTTTACAGATAACTACAGATTTATATATAGTCTAAATGACTTAATTAAGAAAAGTAACTTCCTCTGTCCCAAATATATCAGCACTGAAAGATTTATTGATGGAAGTAGGCAAAATAAAATCACATTGGTAGACATAGTTCACTATACCTGAGAGATTCAAAATTATGTGTATATATTTTTTCATTCTGAAGAATGACTGGAGATGTGAAATTATATACAGGTATGACTCCATCATCATTAGGAGGAAACCAACCTCATTTAACAGTGGGCAGGAGGGGATGAACATTGTGTTCAGCCAAAAGAAGATGGTAGATAAATTACATCTCCCTGAATTTGATCAGGACAAGGAACGTGTTTCATCTTGTGAAAGGCTGTGTAATATCTTTAATAACCACAGGAATTAAGACTTTACTCATATATTTCATACAGAGCTTCACCTCCATCAGGGAAGGAGCATTCAAAACCAGCCCAGGGGGAAGAGGAATATCCCAATTCACGTCGCTGCCGCGTTTCCCTCCAAGGCCGTGGCTGTGTGAGGAGCATTGGGACACAAAACCAACAAAGAACTCAGTGTCTCCCAGTAAACCCTGCATCATTATAGTAAAATTACTCCTTGCAAGAGCAATAAGGTATTCCAATGAAAGTGCCATTTTGTCGGGGCTGCTGCTGGCACAGCAGCGCCAGACAGGGATCCCAGCTCTTCACACCCACAGCCAGCGCTGTCGCAGTGCTGGCAGCAAGCTGCGGTGCGGCTCTGGCCTCAGATGCCGAACAAGACCAAGAATAGCACTGGGTGGTTCGCCGTGTGCAGCACTGGAAAAAAAATTTGTATTTAAATCCGGCGTTTTCCAAAAGTAGCTAAAACCAGGAGGTTATAAATTATTAACCTGCAAGGCAGGTTTAGGAGACTGCCACTTGTGTGTCCCGGAATAGTTTCTGTTACCTTTTTGGGATGGAGCGGAACCTTTCATTTAGTTATTGCTTTCCAGCTAAATTTGCAGCAGCTGCAGTTTATCTAATCCTTGCAGCACATTTTCCCCCTAGGAAAAAAAAAAGAAAAAAGAAAAGAAAGGACAACCTATTTTTTACCTCATTATTTAACTTTCTGTTTTGTTACCAAGATTTTCATTACTTTTAGGTTGAACCCATCAAATCTGTACCTGCCATGTCCTACCACGCTTTTGCAAGCCCCTTTCCCATCAGAGAAGGGGAAGGGAGGAAAGAGATATAACCTGTGGTTAGAAACAGCCAAGACTAAGCAGAGGCTGCTTAATACTATTATTAGTGCTTATTTTTTTCCCTCTGAAGTCAATTACGTAATTATTTTTAAAAAAAGAAGAATATAGGTGATGGAGAAATGTATCTATCTGCTACAATTCCCCTGTTAAAGCCTAACATAAATTTCTGCTTTAAAAAAGTAAATGTAAATCCATAGTTGATTTGTGCACCACTGGTTTATGGAGACAGAATATGAAAAAAGGCATATACTGATGATAGGCAAAGGCGGGATGAAATTATGAAAACAAATTAATTGTATACATTCAACATAAACTCCTGTTTGTAATGTGGACAACGCGAGGATGAGAAACTGCAGGACCCTGACAGAATGGGGTTTTCACCTGCTACGCTGTTCCTAGACCTGTGTGTGTGTATGCACGTTTATTAATAGGTATGAAGGAAGGAAAGCATGTGTGTAAACTTCATGACAAGGAGCCTATGATTGGCTTTGTTTGTGGGTATTGTGTGTTAGAATGGTCAGATTAGAAACAATAGATAAAATCAATGAATTTAGGAATCGCATAGATGAAATGTGACAGCTTCAGCGGTACAAATATTGAGAATCTCGTAGCATTAAATATGGAATGTAGTAATGCAATCAGTCAAATATTCTTTCTGTTTTCAATTTAATATTACTTTCCATTTACTTCGCATTTGCTTTTGCTCTCAATGGTTTTAATTGCTAATTTTTAAATTCAGGATGAACCAAACTGTTGATGGTCCAAACTATTTTCTGAGGTATTAGAAGAGAAAGTATAATATGTAAGAAATATGGTTATATAGCATATTTGAGGAAATGTAGATCAAGATCCAATTATTGGTATACATAGGTATGTCTGTCTTTATCAACACATCCTGTTTGGGCTATCTTCCCACAAACAGCTTAGGTGTTAGTCTCACAGAAGCAGTATATCATTCCCTTCCTCTGTTTATTTTTGGCAACTACAAATACCGTAGAGGATATTTGTTTTTGTAACACCGTAATGATGAAATAGATTTACTGGCTGCAGTCACAAGAATGATAAACAGATAGGCATTTGTTTAATCTCTGCAGGTTTGTTGTAAAAATGCATAACTATCTTGGACAAATTGTTAGAAAAAGGTGGACATTTTGGTTTATGGTTATGGGATATTTTTACAGGACCCAAAAAGGTGTGGAGGATAGCGTGGGTGCTTACAGCTATAGAGGAACCAGTAAAGTTACTCGTGCCACGGGCTTCATGACACAAACAGAAACCCATAGTGTTGTGCCCTCAGGGCTAGTGGGACAGTCTGGCTTCACTCTTTGGGAGGTATTTCCCACGTGGGACATCTTCAGTGGAAAGTGTGTATGTTAGACAAGGTAGTTATATGCCAGAGGAAACAAATCACTCTGCAATTTTACATTGCAGCACCTAAGAAGGAACCATAACCCTAGATCTGGGGTTCAGCTGTATGATGCCTTTCTTCGTCAAGATGGCTTTTTTGGCATTACGTTCCTTAATGGAAAGACAGACGTTTGATGTGGCAAAGACAAAGAAAATCCACAGTCCCAGATCACCACTGATAACCATTATTTCTTTAACTATGAGCCCAGACTCACCCTACCTAACTTTAGGCACTTAATGAAAGTGCTTACAAGTCTGTACAGAAAATGAATATCCTTCTGCAGAGACCTACAGCAACAGGGTTTCTCGCTGAAGCTCCTCAAGTAATGCTCTTGAAGTGGAGGGGGTTGAAAGTGGGTCGGTGTCGCAAGCAGCCCTGAGTAGCTGGTCAGACCTGCAGCACTTCAGAGAGACCTGCTTTATTCCTTGCCTCCCTGAGCTGAGCAGTTTCCTGCAAGGAAACCAACCCAAAGCTGAAGAGGCAAGAAACACAAGAAAAGAACAGCACGCTGCTCCATCTGCTTTGCTTGCAGTGCTACCACACTTTTTTTTTCCCCTCACTGTTTGGAGTCTAACAAGCCCAAGAGCTACAAGTTACTGCTCAAACTCAGACGAGCTGTTTTGATCTGTCACCTTCTGCTTGTCTGCAGCTCAAGTGCTAAGTTTCCCCTCCTAATTTGCCTGTAGTAATTAGGTCAACCAGTTCCTGCTTCTACAAACTAATTGTCAGCATCGTCCACCTTGTTTTCCTCCAAAGAAACAAAACCAGGGTGGACAAGACAACTCTGGAAACAAAGGGTGGCATAAGAAATAGGAGTTACCTGCCCTTTTTTGCTTCATCGTTTTTGTTTTTATCCGTCTCAGTATTGTGTGTGATATTTCTTCCAGCATATTACAGAAGACCCTGTTGTACATGTGATACCTATGGATTTACACCACACTGAATATATAATTTTTCGCTTGTTTGGTTGGTTGTTTCTGCTCTTTCACTGAGCATTTCCATTGCTGGTTTTTGTTTTCTTTAACCTTGCCACTAGATGCAGTATTGATGAGGGAGAAGCAGGCACACATCTCCAGCTGCTATAGCCATGAAATAAGCTTCATTTTCCAGCTTATTAACTCTGACCTGAAGGGCAGTTGTTGCAGTTACCTTTTTGAAGGTAATATGCTGTCCATATAAAATATTTAACTTCACACTTTCTTTCTGCTTCTTCCCTTGAATACTCCTTTATAATTGTTTAGGACTCATAACAAAATAAGTTCTTGTTACGTTTATATCTATAAAAAATCACCTTACTAACACAGTAACATTTTACAGAAATGCAGGGTTTCTGACAAAATTGTTTGTGCTTCATATTGCTGACTTGGATCTGTCCTGCAAGTGCTCTAATCATGTTGCTATTGCCTGTCCCCAGATGGCTTTCTCCTCCTTTTTTAGGTGAACAGTGTCAAAGAACCTTGGCTTCGTCCCACTGGGGAACTGGAAAACACTTTGCAACCTCAGCTCAAAGAGGAAATTCTTCTCTTCCTTCCAGTTTATATTCATAAAAAAAGTGACAATGGGAACTGAGGACAACATACTTCAGAACAACACAGCAGAGAAGATTTTCAAGAACTTTTCTAAATTGCACCTTCAAATTCACAGAAACACTGTTATTGAGTTACGTAGGAATGGTAGAGAGTCTTAATTGAAAAGAAAGACTCCACTGCTTTAAGTACTATGCAGAGGAGTAATAAAAATGGCTCCTGTTTACAGGGCTTGTGGTGTACATGGCATTTGAGAGATGATGGACAATTAGAGGCAAGTGGGAATAAAACTAAAACAGTACTACTCAGCATTTGATGTGCAGTAAATTTGAAAAGTGGAAGGGATAACTTTTATCATCAAATTTAGGATATAGTGTAACGCAGGCCTTATTTTTCCCTCAGGTCATTTGTACATGTGTGTTTAGTTGCTGCTGAATAGCATTTAGCATAGGCAATTCTTTGTTTATTTTGGGGTAAGTAGGATTTTCAAGGGAGTCCTCAAAAAAGTCTTTGCAGAAGTAAGAGAAATTAGTTCTTTTGGGTTGTGTTCCCGTGATTTTTCTTCTCTTATTATGTTTTTGAATAATTTAGGGTTTAATTGTTATTTGTTTTATCATTTATAATGTTAACATCAGTAAGCAGTTATTATATGTGCTATTGCCTGTGATCTGAGTGACAGGGTTGAAAGATCATGTTGACATTAGCAAATGATCTCATCTTGCAATCATGTAAACACATGTTTAGCTTTACATCCTTCAATGGACAAGGCACATGGATAAGTATCTGCTGTGTCAGTGACTCAAGATTATTTTCTTCAGACAATGAATGGCAGTTACACAGCAGAATTTTTATGATGCTCCAGTATTGTAATCTATTACCATTTTACTAGTGTTTACTTTCCATACAGAGTTTGCTGGCACTGAAATAATTTCAAATAGGTTTTTAAACACAAGTATATATTATATCTACACTAACAACTTTATCTCCACAATAAATACATACAAATTTTAAAATTCATCACTCTAATTTTCAGCTAGTGCTTAAAGTAATTACACATTCTGTGGTGATAACACATTCAAGGTTCAGGGTTTTTTTTATGATACTACAAGTTGGCGAGACACCTAGATCAGGTGTGGTAATGCTAATTGGCAGATAAAGCATAAATCTGAGGGAGTCTGGATTCCTGCCTTTCTGCCAGTTTTTTGTTGATTGGAAACTGAATTCTTTTTATCCTAGCTTTTGCTATTCAAAAATGCCAGGCAATTCAATGCTGTCTTTCCTCTCTGCATTTTAATCCATCAGCTCTGTTATTCCTTTAATGCCTTGTTTGTTTTTAATCCAGTAGACTAAATCAGTTTTCTTTTTAACTGCCTTTTAAAATCAATCATACAGGACTTCCTAATGTGAAAAACAATTGGCTCTGATGACATATCTCTAACACTGATGAGGTTTTTGTGTGTTGTTTATTTATAGAGTTGCATGACCTAGTGATAATGGCAGTGATATACTTCATTTGAAATATAATAGTTTACCTGCTTGTCAGATGAATGTACTTGGTTATTGACTCTATATCAAATATTTCAAGCTTTCTGGAAATTCTCCCTTCAAGGGCGTAAATCCTACTCCAAGATCTGATCCCTAAATATCCCTGTGGTCTGAGCATATTCACCCGGTATTCTCTATTATCCTTATTTTTATTCTGCAAGTCAATATATTTTAAACCAGAAGAAGGACGCCAGAGCCTGCTCTGAGGCATGTATGGCATGCGACTTCTTGAAAATGGTTCAGTAACTTGTCACAGAAGGAAAAGGTTGGAAGTTTCTTTTTGAAGCCAGGCTTTTTGTGAAATTAGCTCTGATCCCCATAAAAATACCTGCCTGTAACTAAAGGACTATGTGACCCAACTAGGTGTAGGTAAATGTGTAAAAGCAAGTTCATGAAGTAATAGCAGTTGGTCACAGAAGACAAAATGACACACAAAGGTGACAGATAATTGTAAGCAAGCAAGGCAGAGGCCTTTCAAAAGTTACTGCCTGCAGATGGAAGAAGAGATCCATTGGTGGCTACTGAAAATAATTATGCCCCTGTTGGATACTTTTCAGAATCCAAGAGAATACACTGGAGAAAACCACTCTGTATTTGCTTTATTTCTTGTATTTGCTTTATTTCTTATATTTTCCCATTGATGGCTACAGTTGGATGGGGGGAAGTGAGCAATGTGGACTTCTGAGCTGGCCAGTGTGGCTGCTCATATGCTTATGACCACCTGCCAGTGGAGGGTCAGTAAATGACTTTGTACACCTTCCCTTGCCATTAAAATCTAAAAAAATCTTGCCCACTCCACCCTCCCCCACTCCCAAAAAAAAAAAACCCAAAACCAAACCAACAGGAAAAAAAACCCCAAACATTAAAAAAAGACACTGATGAGAATAATTCACCTTCAAAAGATGGAGCAACTTTCAGCTGCCATATCTGCTGTCAGCTGAACTTGACCCACGTGTGATTGAACAAACTGATGCTCATCATAGCACATAAAAAGGATTATTCTCCTCTCACAGCAGCAGCCTTGAGTATCTTTCTTCTTCTTTTCTGAGAAAGTATCTCATAATGGTAGAGCTGACATGAAATTGTTGGCCTTGGTTACTGAAAGTTCGCCTCAGCTAATGTACAATGTGATAAAAAATGGTGGTTTAAAGTTGCTAATAGACCTGGTATGTGTCATTGTATGGTATACAGACTTGAAGAAGGTTGTCAAAAGCTACCTTGCCTTAACCCCTACATTGTAATTTTTAATACATCATGCATTATATTCAGGTAATTTTGAAACTTTGTGATCTATATGTAGTAACAACAGACAGATCTAACAAATTATATAAATCTTAACTTGCAGAGCTGTGGCCGCCAGCAGGGAAATGCCCTATCCATTGTTCAGGGAAAATCAAACCTTCAGGTGTGAAGGCACCTGCCAGATATTCAGGCTTTGGGTGGTAGCAAGGGAACATCCCCATTACAGTGCAGACCCACCTCTACAGCCAGCTTTGGTCATATTTGACACTAAAGATCAGCATGTGTTTGTACTCTAGAGCTATAGCTATTCCATGGATTGAATGCTATATATAATTTATAGATAAATGTACCTAGCCACTATGTCTATCCAAACCAAATTCCTTAAGTGTCTTCTTCCAGTAGAGCATCATATGTTCTTCATTATGCTTCCTGTGGTATCTCAGGGTCTCTCCTGAGCAGGGGACTGTGGCTTGTTGCATTTTTCCACCTATAGTATAACTGAAATGTCCTTTCTTTTGGTCTGTGACCTTATGTACAAGACAAAGACTGTGGCTTTGTGCTACGTAATTGTGTTGGTTGTGGATAAGCCTGGATTTCATGCAAGGGAGGACTCAGTTTTGTGAGTCTCAGCTCAGTGCAGACAAACCGTGTTGTAATGAATGTAAATGTAATTTTCAAAAAGTCTCTTTTTGTTAGGATTTTGGATGTAACAGTGATACTTGGATGCCAGTATTTGCAAAAATGAACTTACCTCCCGGTTGAATTTTGTTATTTTATTCCTCCAGAAGATGGAAGAGCATTTAGTTACAACTAAGCAGATGTCTTCATTCATTTTGGTTTTGACATCTGTTTGCTTAATATGAGATTTTAACAAAAACATACCTCACCTAGTGCTTTTCTTTTACATTATTGATAGATACTTTTATTGATTCAGAATTTTGTTCATTATCTTTTCTTTATGTGCCAGCACCATGCCGTCAATTTTCATTTCAGTGCAGTGAATGAACCTATTCTTTTCTCCAACCTGTTGGCAGTTTGTTTCATACATGTTTCTAAATAATGCCTCGTGCACTGTTTTCTAGGCAGTGTAATATTTAAGCCACAAGTGAGGTTAACTTTCTGGAAAGTAGGAACTGGTTAATTTACCATTATCTTCAGTGTGTGGCAACCATCAAGTTTAAATGATCATAATAAAACCCCAAGGATTTTGTTTTTCTGTTGGAGCTGGGCCATATCTTGAGCCAGAGTTAATAGTGAGATTTGTTCATGCAGTGACACAGGATAATTGAACTGCAGAGTGGAAAAGCCCCACAAGAGTCTAATCCATCTCTTCTAACTCAAGCAGATCCAAATAGACTTCATTGGATGGATGTCTTGAACAGGAGTGTACAACATTGCACTGTACTAAGCTCTTATATTTCTTTTTGCAAGCTGTGCTCCTGCAAGGCAATTCTACTATTTTATTGACACACATGGTATATTAGGTTTTCTGGGATCCTTTTTCCTTCAGACAATGAAGCAAAACATCCTTGTTCTTGAAGACATGGTCCATGTTCATTCCTCCATATTCCTGTGCGTTACTCTGGGGAAACATCCCTGAAAGGTGGGAGTAGGTCCTACCTATTGGAGTGAAGTCAAAACCCGAGTGTGGCTGGCTGCCCGCACAGAGAAGCAGCAAAGTCCGTTAACGACAGGTGGGAATATAGCAGTGACAGGTCCCATGCGGAGAGCAATAGAGTGGCTGATGGCAAACAGCACCTGCAGCCCACTGTAGTTAAGCACTGAGACTCCTCTCTTCAGGTGCCTCGCAGATATCAGTTAGGTTCTGCAAGAGCTGGGTACTGTCTGAACACATTCAGAAATGGTTAGAAATATTAACAGACACTGATCTTTTATGCATAACCTTTCCTCAGAAGACTCCAACGTACTTTGTAGAGGTGACAAATGTTGTGCATTAGGAATCCTTTGCATGTGAGGAGTTTCAGGCAGTAGGGATAAAAATTAAATCAGTGGAGATCTGACTTTTAGCTAGGTCCAGAAACTGAAAGTACAAGGTGATGGTAAATGTCAACACTTAGAGCAGAAATCCTTGGGAAATTAAATCTGTTAACCTCTTATTTTGAAGTGATGACTATCCTGAGCAGCTTTGCTAGTCAGGATTTGACCAGATTTGTAACAGAAGCAAGATTTTTCTTTAACAGGGGGAAGAAGCTAATATTACTGGTGCTCAACAGAAATCAGAGACTGGAAACTGATGTTACAGCGTTGGTTGGCAAATAAATGGACATTGTCCCTTGGATGATTATTTTCTCTCTGCTATGGTAGACAGCTCCACTTGCTCTAACCTCTGATTAAAACAATAAGTTCTCAGGTATTTACAATGGATCTGTTTGCTCTGGAAGCTGCTGTTTAGTGGTGAGCTGTGTACAGCAAAAAATCCTCCCAGAATAGTGGAGTAGCAATAAGCTGATTTTTATCTGCTTTCAGTACACACTACTGCACGGCATTTATTCTACTACCACAAGATCTTTAGGCATGGCAAGATTCTTTAGGGCTTAACTGATATACCAGTTCTGTTTATCAGGAAAAGGAAATTTATATTGTCTTTTGCACATTAAAAGGAGGCATTTGTGCCTATTTATCATCATAAGCAAGAACAAGTTTATCAGGAATATCAGTTCAGGTATAAGGGTTAATTAGAGCAGAGTAAGATGTGACAAACTCAATGAGAGACCTTATGGGAGAGGAAGACAATATTATAATAACCCCAAAAACAAACAAACAAACAAAACACCACCACCCCCCAACAAACAAACAAAAAACCCCTCACAAATATGTATTCTCTCATGTTTCAATCAGAGGGAGTCCCAAGCACCAAGACTTGTCTCTCCATGTCTCTCTAGGCTGGTCAGGATCACTCATAAAGGACATGGAGGGTAAAGAACACCAGCCACTGAGTCATCTTTACCTTTTGATTGGCAACAATAAACTCTTTTTTGGATAGGTCTTTTATACCATTTAGGATTCAGTAGTTATCATATGCTGACCTTTTACATCAGAATCTGGTTTCCTTCATCCTGCATATATGTTAATCTCAGCTGCCATTGATTTTGTTCCCTAGTTTTGTGTACTTCTATGACTGCCTGGCTTCTTGAGACAGCAGGAAGAGGAATGGCACAGATGAAGGTCTCTAACTTCCCTCTTGCTATCACTGTGCAGGTCTCTTGCTGGTAACTCATTTGTGCTGTGGCTTTGTACTTCACTCGAAGGCAGGATGGATGTTTTACAAAGAGGATCAGGACCAGAATTAAATGTGGCTTCTGAAAAAATGTCAAATTTTGAAGGACTTACTGTATTTGGTATTTCAAGGCAGGTCTAATATGCATCTGGAGTGATGGGTTTTGGGTTTGTTTTTTCTTAGCTAAGTGCTTATATTTGTTTTCCCCTGCTTACATTTTATCCTTGACCTCTTTCTTATTGTTAATTAAGGCTTTACTTATTGTCAGTACCACAGATTACGGTGGTATAAGATCATATATGGGATATAAGATACCTGTGTATCAGATTGTAAGTGTACAAGCTCTCCCACCCACCTAGGCAAGACTGTCATCTCAGTGCCTAAGAAACCTAAAACAGTGACAGTGAAGCTGTTATCAGATAAGCTGCTGCTGTAATCACATGGCAATCCCGACGTAGGCCCAGGAATCACAGATTTATATTGGTTATTTAAGTAGTTAATGAAATTTCACCACAGTTTTATCACAGCAAAAATCACAGGCTTTTATTGAACATGAGAAGGAAAGGGCAGAATTCACAGCCTTACTGTCTCCAGTACTGTTTGAAACTGAAGGCACAACCTCCAAGTTCGTACACACAGATAATCTGTACAATATAGCACTTAATGCGATGCTATTTCATTCAATGTTAAATTGAATGTAGCTTGAAGAAATTGTCAGTGATAAATCTATGTACAATATACTCGCATACTAGTGCAAACCCTGGTGAAATAAATTCCCCTATTTTGTTCTGTTTCATTGAATCATTCCCAATGAGAGGTCCCCCTGCAATCAGTGCCATTGATGGAAGTGGTGCTGGGAACTGCTGTTCCTGAAACCCATAGAATCATAGAATGGTTAGGGTTGGAAGGGACCTTAAAGATCATCTAGTTCCAACCCCCCTGCCATGGGCAGAGACACCTTCCACTAGACCAGGTTGCTCAAAGCCTCATCCAGCCTGGCCTTGAACACTTCCAGGGATGGGACATCCACCATTTCTCTGGGAAACCTGTTCCAGTGCTCCCGTGAATTCCAGTGCTCCATCTGAATCAGAGGAAAAGTGCAGAACCTAGGTCCATGTCTTCTGACCTAAATTGCATTCAGAGGGTTCCTTCTATACCTTTATGTGGCATATTAGGTACAAAGGAAATTATAGACAGCAGTGGTTCTGAAACTGTAGTCTAGGGAGTCACAGAAAATTGCCCCTCATAGTCTAGCAAGCCGTATTAAGGACTAAATGTTGTGAGTTAATCAGTTCCATGAAGTTTCACTGTTTATCAGTGGAAAAAGTTTGTGTTGACAGTGTCTCACTCACGCATAAGTATGTGACTCTTAAGTGATGAGAATTCCTTAGCCCTGTGATGGAATCTGGCAAATGGGGATGGAGGGCAGGTACAGAGAATGTGTGGATGAAAGTGAGACAACAAATGATGAGAGAGGTCTCCTCAGGACTTATCTTCCTGGAGGCCTCCCAAAGTCTGAAAGCTCTGACCATCACAGGTTACATCTGGAACAAGTTCTGTCAGGTCATTGCATTAGTTTACCTCATACGTTATTTTCTTTTTCCTTGGCTTTGATGTGCAGCCCTTGGCTATGATGCTAATTCTACCTGCAAAGAGAGAAATAGAAATAGTCCACCTGATACCAAATGGGGTATACTTCCAACTGTGAAGCCGAGTAAATCGATGCCAAGGCTCAGAAGCAGTTTCTGTCCTGAAAAGCTAAGTGTTTTGTTTGATGTTGTGCGCTGCCACAGGACTACGTTCATTGCGTTCATCTGCCACTAACTGAAAAGGAAAAGCAGTGTTTTGTAACCATGACATAGCCTGTTATCTTTCCCACAGATTACTCCAAGGGGATACTTATATTTTATCAGTGGCGCCTTGTTGCACAATTTCCAGTTTCTTTCTTGAAGATACAATAAAAGATTTATGTCTGAAGGACTATGATGTGGTTTCCATCTAAGAGCAAAACAATTCCTTCTAAAAAAATACCATATCCCCAAATGATTTCATAATTACAAACAGTGTTGATGAGCTCTGTGGCTTAAATGAGTTTATAACATATTTGCTGTGTTTTCTAGTGAATATTTTTTGATGTGCTTAGTAAGGAAAATAATTAAAATCCCCCTGCCATTTCAAATTGACACAAAATAAATGTGATCCATTAGTTGATGTCTACTGTAATAAGTCATTTTTGTCTTTTCATTCCAAAATTTTTTCAAAGATTTCTCTCTCTTTTGCTCTCTTGTATCTGTGTGTGTGTTTGTTAAATAGTTTCAGGTCTGTCAACCATGTTTCTCATTATCAGACATCAGAAAGGCTTTCTTCTCTTTGTGTTTTCATGCCACTTAAGGATAAGCAAGTCTCAGAATTCTGCACATTTTTGATGTATGGGTAAATTCACATCTTCTGTTCTCAGTGCAGAAAGCTTATCTGCACTGCAGATCTCAATTGCATATTCTGTTCTCATCCCCTGCGCTGGGCTCAGGTTGTTATCACCACGATTTCCACATGCAGAATATTCATGATTCCTGCAGTGTGGACAGGAGAATTGACCTGTATCAGTGAAGTCTAAATGCAGAAAGATATTTTATAATATGTCAAGGATGAAAAGAATTTCCAAATCTGAGCTGCTATCAGAGAACATGAGATGTCAATTTAAAACACTGGAGAGACGAGTTGGTTACAATTATTTTCTCAAACTGAATTATGGTGGTGGTCTTACAATGTTGGTTATTGTATTTCTTTTTACACTACTAGAATATGAGGTTAGAAATGTGTTATATTTTAACTAGTTTGTGATAATGCCTGTTGATTTTACTTGAACTTTCTGAGTGTTTCTTGGAAATAATTTACTATGTATCTTACTCAACTTATGCTGTTCCTTTATTCTTGCTGTTACATACAGTAGAACGGAATGGCTATTTTTTTAGAAACATCTTATCTGTCTTGGATCAAATCTGTGTGTCTCTTCATTCATGATATCTATCATCAAAAGTGGGTATTCTGAAGACTAAATTAAGGCAAAGCTTGTAAATTGACGTTTTCAGCATTGTCTTGAGGCAGGGAATTCTACAGCCTAGTAAAAAAGGGCATTTCAGCTGCAAAGGTTATGTCATTATGTTAGTATTCTCAGGATTAGTTTCAACCTTTGTATAGGTGTTTCAACCTATGTCAATAAGATAGGCATTTCCACCTCTGAAAATAATCATTCTGGATCTAGATCAGGGTCTAAATTTTGCAAAAGTTTCTGAACCTTCACATTTTCTTTTTCATCAAGAACCTCCTCAGGAGCCCTTTATTTAATTTGTACCTAAATTAAGCCCTAGCTATTAAGCTAGAATATCACCATTAACTGAATGAGTAAAGGTGAAGGGAGGATTTTAACTTCAGGCAAGAAGGATTTAGCAAATAAGGCATGGATGCACTGTCACTTTTAGTAACTCACTGTGAGAAGTTAGAGCAGCACCCTCTGAAACCCAGGCTTGACGAGGTCCTGTCATTTGGAGAAATGACTTTGCTGGGACACAGCAGGTTCAGGTATAATGGCTCAAGTTGTTTGTGCGATGCGTTACACCGAAAAGTCTCTCTGGTAGTTCAGATCTGGCGGGTGGTCCATAAATTACACAAGGACTAAGGAGAGCTGTGGTCCAAGATAGAGTGGGAAAAGAATAGGGAATCAGACTATAGGCTACAGGAAAAAGAAAAATAAAAAAAAACCATCAATGCTTTTCAGCTTCTTATTATAACTCCCAGAATACTGCATGCCTTTGCATTCAGATTCCTAGTTCTTGTAACCAGGATTGCAATGGGAATGGAAACAACAGAACATGAATCCACGGAAACAAAGGGATTTGTATTATTCTGTGTGGCCCTCAGAAGCTGCAGTTTGGATATAATTATGACTCAAATGAAAGGACATTAACAAAGCAAATGAAATATTTTCTTTCCAATCTGTTCCAAAGAAAGCTTTTATGATTGCAAAATTCATAGATAGCTTTGGCCATTGGCTTTCAGAACACTTTATTTAAAACACAGTTTATTTACTCTTATGAACTGATCTATATTTACTGGCATCTGAAAAATTAGATTAAAGATGTCTATGATATAGGCAATTTGTCATAATCAAGTTGAAGCAAAATGAATTAACATCAGTGTTGTTAAGGATAAAACTGTGTTACAGGGAGAATTAGGACAATGCTGTGCTGTGAGGAGTTGCATTATGGGTTTACTTTGCTCTTTCAAGGATTTCTGAGGAGTGCATGACAGAGGCAATTATAGCCAAGGCTTCTGAAATAACCTCTGCTTTTAGGTGTTTACACAAGGGTCTTTGGTTCATTCTGCCTAGTCTTAGGTACTTAACTGAACTAAGCTGGGAGCGTAACTGCCCTTGAGACCCATGTTAATCTTTGAAGAGACACAGGTACCTGTAGAAAGTGATTCAGAGCTGAGAGGTGACCATGTGGCCAAGAAACTGGTTCTAGGTTAAATGGCCTTAAGAAGGCAATACATTTTACTGACACCTTTTTTACATCCTATGTAGTTCAATTGACATTAAGGCAAATGCAGAGTTGCACCTTCAGTTTTGAGACAATGCCCTTTGCTACAGTGTACCTGTAGGTTGAAGGCTTGGTGCTGTTCTGTTTGTTCTCATGTAAACAGAACTGAGGGCTAATTCCTGTCCAGAAGAGTCTGTAATCATCATGTAAATTGGCTGCTGAAATGGACATCCGTAAAGAAAAACTGATGTAGAAACTTAAAATTTAACTTTAAAGTATTTCAACCACCTTTACTATATGGCAATAAATAGTTGGACAATAAAAGAAAAATCTACTAGGGTTATAGTGTTCAGGTTCTTGCTCTAGCACGTACTTGCTGTAATAGTCTTCATATACTCTCTGGACATGGCTACTAACTAGTTGCAGTCTGCTTGCTCAGGTAAAGACTGTAACATTTTCAGCTTCAGTTTTGTCCCCCAGAATATTGAATTCTGAAGTGTCCTGGCTAAGTCAGCGTTAGGATTCACAGTTGTGCAATACTGAGCAAGGGATGTGGCTGCTCGGTCCCTCGCAGACACACCGGTGCCCCTTCCCCCTTCACATGCAGCCAGCTGAACGTCAGCCATCCCCTGCCCGGAAGGCGAGCAGTTACGGTAAGGTCTGCAGAGGAACAGCCCCAAACTAATGAAGCTTTGCGGCTTTTGGAGCAGCTCTTGTTTGCATCCAGCTGGCGTGAAGCAGGTCTGACTGCGAAAGGTTGCACAGATGTGTCATACCCTGCACGCCGAGAGGTCTCAAACCTTGCTTCAGTTACGGACTCAGCCCTCGCTTGGAGGGCAACCTTCCGGAAACTGTTCGCTGTCGTTCAAGTAACACAGCAGCTCGCTGCACGTCGCTATAGGTTCTGTACTGGGACACTTAGGATCTTTTTTCACCTTAGCCCTGATTTTCTGAGACAATGCAAACAAGGTGCTTTACTTCCTTGTTCTGCAGTTCCCTCACTTACAACAATGACGTCAGGTACCTGCCTCTCATAAAACACCCTGAGAGCAGCCAGTGGGAAGTATCGCATAGGTGGGTAATGGGAAGGTTAATTGGGTTTTATCTATAAAGTGTTTTGACATCCTGTGATAAAGGCTGTTGACTGCCAGGTATTAAAATATTATTAATTTATATTTAGAATTAAATGCATCAAATATTAATTAATTATTATTTCTAATTAAACTTATACCTTTTTAATAATTAACACTCAGTGTTATTCTCTTTACTGGTAGTGTTACCAGCCCAGCTCTGAAGGGTGAGGGTTTTCCTCTCCAGAAACTAACCCAGTGTTACTGGGTGGAGAAGGGGAGGCTTACATAAAGCAGTGTCAGAGTTGGACTGCTGTCATCCTCGCTGATTTCAAACACAGAGCTGCCACTGGCACAGTCGCAGTTTATGCCAAGAGACCAATCTGAATTAGTAATCACTATCTCTCTTGTGCTTCAGACTGGATGTCCAAATGATTCAGTCCATACATCAGCTGGGTGACACAGTGAGGTGACTGGCCAGAGGAGCTTGCTGATTTGTAGATCCGCAGTTCTGAGAATCAGACTCCCCAATCTTTATCTTGCACAGTTTGGTGTGAATAACTGCTCTCAGACCCCTTGTCCAGTGGGACTCCAGACACTGACATTCAGCAGTGCAGCGCGTTGTCTGCTGGATAACAGCCACCTCTGGATGAGTCTTCAGAAAGAAAAGCTGCAGAAAAGCTGCAGGAAGCCCATTTCTCATCAGCTGGTGTCACTGCTTGGAGCCAGATGTTAGCAGCTGGGTGTGGTAGTACAAAATGGTCTAGGAAAGAAAGAAGAAAATGTTTAATAGGAAACATTAACTTTCTGGCTAAGCTATGGGCAAGTACAGCAATCCCTTGTTTACAACAATAACTACTGGAAGCTGCAGAAATAGATCTCTGACATTTTAAAGTAATATGTTTACTCTGTTTGATCAGACAGGAGATAATGTCATGTGCTTATTTTACCATAAACACTCCTAATAAAGACTCAGGATTTCAGCTATTGGCAAGAAATAGAAGAACATGAAGTATCTTTTGAATATTCAAACACCAGGGTGTTTGGAAATATGCAGTTGCCTGTAATTGTACTTTTTATTTCTTAAACATTCTTCACAGTAAATGCCTTGATTTATGAATGTGTGATAAACTGATTACTAGAAATCTCAGAAGTAAGACAATTTAACTTTTCTGTTTCTTTATAAAATAACCCAGCCTCTGGGAATGGGGAATATTTATGGTGAACAACAAGGACTATATTAAAATATAAAAATATAAATAAAGAAGTGCTAAACAACCTTTGGAAACACAGCGCATAATGCACACACAGCTCTCCCATGCTTTAGGAGGATAGGCATTCCCTTTTTCTGTGAATATCTGAGCATCTCACAGTGACTACTGAGTCACCCCACGTGAAGCAGGGTAATTCTGGTAGGACCAGTTTGGAGACTGGGAAAGGAGTCACTAAGAGTTAAGCACCTAAATATGTACCAGACCCCGGGCCAGAGATGAAAGCAACTGCAAGAGGTTGTGAGCACTGCTGCGTTCGCTGCTGCGGCATCAAGATCCCATGCACCTGCTTATTAGGGGAATGTACAACTCCCAGTCAGAGACACAAACTGCTTATACGAATAAAGAGAGTTGGGGCTTCAGAGTGGGATCCCAAACAGCCACAGACTGATTTTGCTAACTGGCAAGAAAGACTGAGGATAGCTGGATATCGTGAGTCCTGGGATTGAGCTGGAATCATGCTGTCCTCTGTTCAAACTCCTACACAGCCTTTAAGTTTCTGGAGTGAGGAGCCTAAGAATAGATATGCTTTTAAAAAACAGAGCAGAGATCTTTCTGTCTTTTCGAAGAGAGTTGCTGTGGGACAGTGCTCCTTTTCATTATTATTTATTATTCAGCTCAGTGGTTAGTACACTCATTCAGGATGTGGGTGACCCAAGTTCAGTTCCTTCCTCTGCCTCAGGGGCTGTAAACTCGCATCCCATACTTCCTTGGAGAGTGCCATAACCACTAGCCTATGGACTATTCTTAGGGTGGGGGACACTGAGTCCTTCCTCTTGAAGTGGTTCCTCTTTGCATGCTGTCCTATCCTTTTTCTCTGGTTCCAGGAACGGTTAAGTACGCCACACGAAATGGAGCAGCTTCAGCTTCAGGCTTCACAGAGCCCTTCCCTTCACATCCTTTCTTCAAACTTAGCCCACAGCCTAGAGCTGAGATTAGTTTCCTGAGAAGTGGGTGGTTTGACTTTGATTCTCCTGGGGCTGAGGGGTAAAATATGTCTTCCTTGTTGTGTGCAAGTGCTCTTAGCCATAAAGGATAATATTAAGGATGCATAAAGGACAACCCTTTTGGGGGACCTAGATTTAAATGATTTTACATTACAGGGAAATTTGTGGTCACAACCCCAATGACAAGTCCAAGCATATAGGTACAAATGTATTCCAAGAAGCAATGCATCATCTGTAAAGGTACACATTTTGCTCTTGTCGTCTAGGATGCTAATACCTTAAAAAACAGCATTTTCTAGATTAAAAATTACCGTACAGGTTTAAACCAGAAACACATCTTATTTTTGCTTATTACCCTGTTACACAGACCTGTAGATGGGAGATGCTGCATTACAAGCCCTTTGGAAATCTTCCACTATATGACTGATCCTACACTGCTTAGGAATCAAATACGAGGCAGAGGAGGGGCAGACTCTGATCCCAGGTACCACCAGGAAAGCCTAGATTAGAGAATTTCAGTGTGGTTATCTTGGGATGGTTGAGGTACACCTGACAGCAGAATGAACATCTACTCCAAGAAACAAAAACCAAAAGGATTTTAAGACGTAAATGTTGGCTTGGATATGTCCAGGTCCCACACTAGAGTTGACTCAGCTTCAGGACTGATTTGAGGAAGACAAAACTCAGCCCTTCCCAGTGCTGTGGTCACACTGCTGCTCCTCAGGGACCAAAGGATCCAGCACAGACAAGTGGGAGCAGCAGCCAAAAACCCCAGCCTCTGCTTGCTGCAGCATAGAGGGCAGGAAGACTTTGCACACAGGAGTTCGCAGTGCCAAGAAGCAGCCTGGAGTTCACTCCGTAGCTCAGGAAATTGAAGACCCTGATCTGTACTTTATCTGCTGACTACATTCAGCATGACTGAATCCCCATTTCCAAGGACCATTGGCCCGCCAACGGCATGAAAGCTTCACTGTGTCTGGGAAGCCATGTGTGGATCAGACACAGTCCACTTGAAAGTTAGATAACTTTTCTTAAAACCCCGAGCAATTACATTGAATTGCTCTATCTCAATCATACCCGCTGCCCTTAAATTACCCGGTTGCAAGGTTTAGAAGAGAGAGATTTTATTATCATGTAAACAAATAGAGCAGACAGCACAATAAGCCAGAGAGACTGGGCTTCTTCATTGCTTTTAAATACCTTTTTCGCTGATGGCTTGCACTGTTACCTGCAGACTGTTCCTAAAACAAGGGATATATCTAATTGATAGCTGATGCCCAGCGTACTTAATACTGGTTGAACTGCTGTTCTAATGAACCAGGGTGCAGATGGTAAGATACTGGGCAACTTACACAGCTTGTTAAAATAAATAATGTATCGCTTGTTGAAGCCAAATGAGGCTGACTTCTTAAGGTAGCTGAGGCAAAGTCAAGTGCAATCTAATCCAAGTCCTGATGTATATCTTATTGGAAAGTTTGAAGATCTCTGATTATCATAGTTTCAAATTGCTCTTGATAAGGGTCCACATACTGTGAATTTATAGGCCTGTTGTTCTCACCACATTTATAACCTCATCAAGCTAAGGTTACATTTTTTTTTTCTTTTTCTCGCTTCATGAAGAAGTCTCTAGGGGATCATTTCCAAGCAATCGAATTTAGTTACTTCATACAATGGTAGGTGAAATTAGTGCAAAGTAACAGGAGCTAGATTAATGTGATTTCAGGAAATAATCCATAAAAATCTTATGAGGCCTTTAGCAGGTTGTAAATTGGATTTTAGGCACAGGGAGAGAAAAGAAAACGAAAAATCCTGAGCAAAATAATCAGTCAGTAATGAGAAGTACTAACATTTTAACACTTCATGCTGAAATAAAATACCAGAGTAAAAAACATAAAATTGACTAACAGTGACATTTTTTAATGGCAAGAATGATTAAAATTGTGATTATAAATGTAAATAAATGCCTTCTCCTTTTCTCACCAAACAATTCATCCATATATCATCAAAGAGCTGAAAATCAAAAAAAAGAGATGGAAAGAAAAGAAAAATTTTCTCAAGCAGTTGTCCATCCCATCCCTGATTGGATGGACAAAAAATCCAACTGATTTTTTTCATAAGCTAACCATGAACTGTCACCATCATATATTGATAAAGATTTGTAAGTAGGTAGTAACAGGTTTAGTGTCTTCAGTTTGAGGGATGACCAGCTTGTGCTGATTGTAAAGTCTTATTTTCAAGTATTTTCCACATTTTCTCTAACCCCTTCAGTCCTTCTTTCAGTGCGAATGAGAAATAAATTTTTGAAAAATTGTGTGTAATCCTATGTTATACCTGCTTTATGGCTAGGTCAAGGCAGAATAACAAATGTCTGAATCAGCTCAGGATTTTGATCAAAGCACATCCTTTCTGATATACTCCAGACAGTTTTCTTATCCAGAAAAAGTGCTTGATATCTTACTGGAAGTGTCTCACCAGAGAATTAAGAGAATGACTGGCTGAATTTCATCCTCTCAGCAGCAGAGAAAGAAAGGTCCTGCTTTAAAATGTTGGTTGTTTCTCCCTGTCCTGTAGAAACATCATGTACAGGAAACACAAAGAGAGACGGAGCTCTGGCTTTGCCTTCATTAGCAAATTAAACAGACTACAGGCTGCTGGCCAGTTTTCGTGATGTGCATGCATTTGTATGACTAAATTATCTTTCTTCTTCTCCCCAAAATGCCAAGCCTTATCCTATTTCTTCAGGTTGATCCCTGAACTGCAGTACCCCAAAACAGTGTGCTGGCATTGGCTGGTGTAGTGATAGCTGGTACAGGTGAAAACTGTGCCAGGGTACACCAAAACATGATCAGTAATGGTGATCTTTAACCATGGCTCTGGGATGTCTTATCATACTGCTATACATGGCTGATGTGACTACCCTACCCTGCCCAAAATTTATCTGTCTAAGGCTTACCCTCTCTTTGCAGAGTCCTTTTATACAGAAAAAAATATTTGGAGGCAGTGATGGGTCTTTTCCATAGATGGGCAACTAAAGAAGACGAGATGAATGATCCTTTCTCTCTTTTGAGTGTACACGAAGCCAATATGCCCAACTTGGATTTAGGCATCTATGTTCTGATGCCTTGCATTAAAGGAGCTGAACCCCACTCTATCTGCCCTGAAATGTGATTACTTGAAATGTCATGGACCATGAAAGCAAACTAAGACCCAATTTTCTTTTGTGACTTGCAAAGATCTGTGGTTTCATCATCATCCTTTAATCAAGAAGGATGGTCACTATAAGAGAAATCCTTTCACAAAGGCCTTGAGCTTTGCTTTGTAGCCCTGTAGGGATTAGGGCAGGAGTGAAGAGCAAGAACTTTTATTAGCTGTAGAAGCTCTGCTGAGTGAAGGCAGAAAACAGGCGCTGGTGGCACACACTGCTGGGTTTGGGATAGCCAGCTGAGCTCTTGCCCAAAAGAAGCATGCAGTGGGGTTGTGCTCTGGCTGAGGACCAGAATACGCATAAATCTGACCCATTCCTGAGAGCAGATTCCACCTGCAGCAAACAGCAAGCATTTGGGCCAAGTGCTCGTACAGGCTTTCAAGTATGCTTATTTATTCCTCATTCAGCCTCATCTACCCACCAGGTCTTCACCTCTGCATAGTTCATCTGGGAAGGATGATTTGGTTATATAGGGTCATATAGAAGAAGAATCTTCTTGGGGAAGATTTGATTGTAAGAGTATAATATTGATTTCTTTCACACACAGGAATAACTTTATAGGTATAAATATATTAGATGTACCTTATGCCAGTATAAGGGTAAATACCAGTGGAGGGAAGGAAGGGTTATGCTGGGTTAATATATCCTGAACAGCATTTTCCTTCGACTCCAGGTGTTTATGCATTTATCATTCATAAAGAATGATATTAATATGTGAGTGCCTGCTGGAGATGAAGGAGAATCAGCAGAGCAGGTGCAAAAGAGAAGAGCTGAGCCCTCATGAGATCTGTGCATTGCAGAGGTGTGCACACAGTGAGGGATGCTGGTCTCCCTAATGAGGGAAAGGTGCTGAGCACATAATTGAAAGTTTTTAGTGGCTGAATGCATCATAGTACAGGAAGCTAAATAAACTAGCTGCAAATTATAATAATGGACCTAAAGGCTGGCTGGCTGTTTAATAGAGTTTTACGAAATTATTAGAGAAATCCTTTCCTTTCTTTCCTCTGTGTTGAATGAGATTTGGTTCTAGCTAAAAGCTGGGAAACCAGTTTTCAAAGTCCCTGTGCTGCCCTCCAATCTTCCTTTTCCTGGGGAACAGGGGCACAGAAAATACAACTGTGACAGAGCTGAGGATGAATTCTGTGTTGCTGCCAGCCAGGTGGAACGTTACACTGGAAACCATCTGCCTGGAAGTCTCCACTGATCACAAGGGCTCTCTTGAAGACCAGACGGGGGATTTGGATGCATGGAAGAAAGAAAAGATAGAGGACCAGAATGTGATCTGACTGATCTGAACCTAGGAAGGAAACACAACTGGAAGGTGTCAAATAAGATGACTGCTTTTAGAAGGTAACACGATATCATCCCGACAGATTAAGGAAGAAGGCTAATGCAAACTTCACTGACAAGATGAACGGCTGTGTTTTTCTGAGTCAGGACAATCTGGGACAGCGGGATCCGTTGAACAAAAAATTGAAAACATTAAGGCCAGTACCATACCCTCAGCCTGCTCTCTCATTTTCCATCTTAGCTGAGAATTGTTAACCTCATGAGTAACTTATTTTCTTGTGAGATAGGAGTTTAGCCTGCAGAAAAGCTGTTTAACAGCAAAATACAAGAGGATAGATAATTGAATTTTCCAGTTTAGATTTGATCTGATTGTATGACTTGGTTATAATGTGAAATGTCAGAAATTTCCAGAAGACAAAAAGAAGCTTTCATGCTCATTTAAAATTAAAAAACCAAATTCTGAAGACTTTTGGGGAATTGTTAATTTGAGGAAAGAATAAAAAAGAATCTGCAGGGAATGTTTTTAAAATAAACCAGGTAGAGAATGTAATTTGCAAATAAAAGAAAATATGCAAGAACACTGGAGCCATAAGTCCATGAGTTATTATATCTGGCACATTTTCTGATGCCCGTATTTTCCAAGGGCAGAAAGAGTAACACAGCTCTTCCTTTCATTTGTACCTCTCCAGTGAGGAACCTGAAGATGTGGACTTTTTCAGAATAACACACGTTTTCTACTGGGCAGGCAGATTGCATGGGCAGAGCACTTCTGTCCATGTAGTTTATATGAGACTGGAATTTATTAGCACAGTGTTTTTAAAGTGCAATAAAATGCAGCACTCAGATCTCTCTGGGGATCTGTATTATGTAGAGTGTTGCGACTTAAAAAGAAGTGCTGTCATATTGTACTGTACCACCCAACTTGCGAGAGCAACCGTGTTTGAGTAATTAAAGGGAATACTTTGGTATCTGGTGGAGAATCCCTGTTCCCTAACAGACCAGACCTGCAGCACAAGTGAGAGAAGGCTCTTCCCGGCTGGGGGAGTGATCCACCTGCCTGAAAACCTGGTCATTCCCCAGCCAAGTGTTGGACGTCCTCTTCTCAAAAAGCACAGGGGAGGAGGAAATAAGACAGGCAACTCAGCTACCAGAGAGAGACACATGTAATGTCTGATTGAATGAGAACTGTCCGGAACTTTCCTTTAACCTCATGCATGGGTTTATCCTCTGGGCTTCTTGCCCCAGTCACTGATGTGTGCTGCTAGAAGCCAGATCACACTGGCTCCTCAGTCAATCACTGGGGCTCTGTGACAGACTGCTGGCACATTCCTCTTTCCTCCTTGGATAAACTGCCTATGTGCAAAAATGAAGTTGAGGTTTAGAGCCACTCTAGACTGCAGTGGTATTGAGTTTACCTGAATGACATCCAGGCTGTGGAGAGTTGGCCTGTGCGTGTGCAGCTTATCTGCCCTGGATGAATCAGTACTGTACTCAGCACTGGGCTTCCAAAATCCCCCGGTGGCTTTGCCTTCAGTTGTCTGGTTTTAGCTTTATCTGAAAAGGAGTAAACTATTATTAAAAAAGAGGGAAGTTGTTTTTGGAGAATTCCAGTCTAAAGAATTTCAATGAGTATCAAAAAATAAGGATGTTATTTGGAGAAAATCTATTTGTGAGCTAATTCCTGCCCTGTAATTGTCCTAGAATAAGTAAAATTTACTGGTGTTGCTGATTTTGTTTGAAGATCAAAAATTTATTTTGTTCAAAAGCAGAAAATTTTTTCCATCTCTCCTTTAGAAGTATTGAGGTGGTTAGTTGAACTGTTTCTCTTTGTGAAGATGGAATTATTTCATTGTTTTACCGTTCTGCTACTTACCCTGATATTCTAATATGAATACACATGTCATATACATAAGTACATATATGTATTAGTGGCTGACCTTGATGAAATGAAGCTGCAGCCAAGAGGTTGTTTAGCTTAGCTTTGCTTCAGCTGTGTCTGTCTTGGTAGGTTTGGCTTCACTTTTTTAATGAAAATGCTAAAGAAATAAGATAATGGAGGCTTATTTCCTTATTAAAGTCGCAGTGGAAGAAATGAACTTTCTTCTCATTTACCTCCTCCCTGAGAAACTGAATATTCCTATATAAACTTCT
>NW_010268754.1:0-254 GCF_000690775.1 Eurypyga helias
AATGCACAACCAGGTGCTGAGAAGTCAGATAGAGAGCCCTAGATCCTCAGCCCAAGAATGATCGCAGCACAAAAGCCACAGCCCAAGAGCAATTGCTGCCCAAGAGACGCAGCCTGAGAGCTGCCACAGCAGATTCCGAACGAACCCTATCAGTGATAGCATGACCGGGAAACCTAAACAAGCCCACCAACTCCCTCCTGAATGAGCCAGCACAGGAGTTAGCAAAGCAGCTAATGCAGGAGTCAGCAAGTGTT
>NW_010268754.1:856-10135 GCF_000690775.1 Eurypyga helias
CACTGCCTGTAGTGAGACAGCGAGAGCTGGGAATGCAGCTGCAGTATCAGAAGTGGAGAAAGACCTTGAATTCAATGCAGGCATTCCCCAGTGCCAGCTGAGAACTTATCAGTGCTGCTCTCTGCATCCAGGAACACGGCTTCATAGCCACCAGTGTAAAGAGAGTTAACTCTTTCTTGACTGAAAACAGCACATATGTTGAAAAAATGTACCCCCAGAACAATATTAATACCTATTATTGGGTGTTTGGAGAGAAAGACAGGCATGGCAACCACTCCCAGACGCTGTCATTAAGAGTTTCTTCAACAAATTATCTCAACTGGAGAACTTTCAAACGAATCCTTAAAACCAGTAATTCTTCCTTAGCAATCTCTCTTATATTACATATAAACATTATTTAACACTAGCATGTAAATTTCATTTTTTCTTTTATTCTCTGTTCCACTCCCCTTTACGTTTCTACAGCTCCTCCAGAAATTACTTCCTCTGTAGAAGATACCCCTCACATCATTATGCTATCAGTGTTCATACCCCTGGAGCACTGTGCTTCGTGATGATCTGACTTAGATCAACCAGGTGCTGCCCTAGATAGCAGTCTTTCCCTGTGGGCACACCCTTGTTTGTAATGTAGGCATTCAACCTACTTTAAAAATTCCACCCACATGCACTGGCACACTCATACGGAGTTAGCCTTTTCCTTGCTGAAAGCAAGGCATTAAGGAAATACCCTTACTGAATTATTCACATTTCTATTTGATAAGTAAACCGGTAGCAGGGGAGCCTGTAATTTACCATAGTGTGACCTATCTCTCAAATATGCAGCCAGAAATAATTTTTGTTTACTAAACAATAACAATTCTGTGATTTGTATTTAATAGGCAAAACTCAGCCTCACTGAAATATTTCTTTCCAAACTTTCCAAGAAGCAATACAGTTCAGCTGATGTGGGAATTTTCAGCCTTTTATGGGATGTTTATAAAGAAATGGCATGACTAGGAAAACATTCAAAAATCACATACAAAGCAGCCCATAGAATTCTGTTATAGTAGAACTTTATTTAGAAAGATGAACACAGAAACAAACAAAGAAACAAACACTCCTATGAAAGGCTAAAGTGGACTTTGACCTCAGATCACACAGAGTATGTAGTCAACCATCATTTAATAGGAATGGTAAGTCTGGTCCTGCTTGTTACTGAATGTTGTAAAACTCCTTATAGAAATCAGAAGGAATCATAGAAGCTCAGTATCCTAACATTAGGTTTCAGAATAAAAGTCACATTTAAGCTGCGCTGCCCGTCAACAAAGGGCCTGCAAAAAGCCAGTAGCTTTAGCAGGACATAGGTAGTATACAGACCTTCAGTGCTTTTGACCTCCCCACAAAGCAGAAAATTTCCTTCTACATCCTTAATCCTATGCAATCCAAATCTCTGTAACAATTCCAAATTTATTGTTTTGATCATTTTCTTGGCAGGAACGTTAGAGCTGGTTAGCTGCAAATTACTCTGTCTGAGCCTTCAAACATGAGTATGTTTATGAACTATAAATTATGTTCAAAGACTTGTCACTCGTGCCTTCCTAGCATTATAAAAAGAAGTCCATTAAACTGTATATAATATGGGCTTAATTCTATTTCCTTTGATGTCAAAAGACAAACACTGACCATGTGCTCATTGGACTGCTTAGGATTTTGATGAGCTGGGTACAGTCTGACTGCTATAGTTTCTTCCCATGCAATCTTGAGGAAGTCAGTAATAACATATCATGAGCCATGCAAGTTCTGAATCCAAAATTACTCATGTTTGGTGGAGTTAGGTTAAACCGCTAAGTTTTTCCTATCTTGAGTTTTGACCCTTCTTCTCCTATGTGTTTCATTATAATGGAATAACAGCATTACCACATAGCTGAACATAAAATGAAAGTTGCAACTCTTTATTAACCATTTAAGACTTCAAAGCTTTATTAGAAGTCACTGCTTCCCAGTAGCTCTGAAAGACATGTCTCAACCCTGGAGAAAAATGAGAGAAAGAGTGGGACTGTTGCATGGAACATGTCTCATCTTTCTTAGCCTGATGTATTCATTACTGCCTCTATAGATTAGGGAGTTAAAAAAAAAAAAAAAGTATATGATTCATCTAATAAATTTTGGATGTTTTCTTTAGGGTGCTTACCAAAGATAAGTACATTTATTTCCATAATAGCTTAGCTTACATGTAGCTATCTGCAGATGTCTACACCCAATCACATGCACCTTGGCCAGTGTGATTCCCATTGCTCCTGTTGGAAAAGGTAAATAAACCTCCATTCACTTAACTGGTGTTGCAGATTGCCACTCCTGGCTTTCAGCTCATGAGGAGACAACCTGTCTGAAGCATGAAGCTCTGAGCTCTGCTGGAGGAGCCAAGAACTGAGCAGCTAATTTTAGCAGTGGCTCTTCCATCATTACGGCCTCTGAAGCTGCATATATATTGCTGATTTAAGTCATCATTTAAGATCATACTTTAGTTTGTAATTCCGATCATCAACATTTCCTGAAGACTATATCAAGCCAGTTGATCTATCAAGCCAGTTGACCTCTTATTTAGAAAATACAGGCATAAGGGCCAAGACACATACGTTTAAACAGAAAGCACTGTCAAGAAACTAGCTCCTATTTATAAAAATAGCTTGTATAGATGTTGTTTTTCTCCATCATCACTATGATAACTTAATACACTTTTTTTTTTTAAAAAAAGAAAAAACCCATCTAAAAAGCAGAGAAATTAATATATCCTTTCATTTTCTTTCCTACCCTTAAGAGAGAAAAATGCTTATTGCAATATGTAGTTTCTGGACTTACTCTTGTAAAATGGATTCCTGATCTTGTTTAGGAAAAGAAGATCATTTAGATGTCCATGATATTAATTATCTTTGTAGTAATTTATTTAATTGATGACAGAAATTCTCTTTTCTTTTCTAAAGCATTAACATGTTGAAAGTTGCTATTCATCAGAAAAAACCCCAAAAACCCTTTATTGCTGGCATATGATGTGTAATAGGAATACAAAATGGTTTCCCCACTACACGAAGCAGGCATTCTTAGAGACTGTAATAGCTGCAGAAATTTTATACTTACCCTCTCCCCTGTGAGGTGAGAAGTCTTTATCCTCTTCTGCAAATTCCAGCCCCAGTGAATTTTTCCTGTATATTTATTTCATATGAATCAAATATGAAACACAATCAAAGCTGTTTTCAATCTAAATGAGGTGGCATCTCCGAGGTTTTCAACACAGACCCTCAGAGTGCTGAAGCCCCAGAAATTCACTCCTGAAGCCTCTATAAGCTGTGTTCCATTACCATCTTTTCATTCCACCCATCTAGAAGACTGCTAGAAGCATTTAATTATATTTTTAACACTGTTTTCTACTCTATGCTCTATTCTTAGCATTTGGAAAGGTTTTCTGAAATCTAAAAATTCTTCTGTGATGACAAAAAAATGTTATTTATCTGATGTCTCTCTATGTCCTCTTAGCTACCATCTGCCTGTGTATTGTTTTATTTCCAAAACAAAGGATAAACAGATGATATTGTTTCTTCTGCAATGTTTATTTACATAGGTGGGGCTTGCATTATAAAACTGAATGCTGCAAGCATCCTGTAATACACACACAGCTTGGTGCTTACTGCCAATTCTGAGTATGACTCTTCCTAAGAAATTTAAGTTACAATAAAATAAAATATTTAACAGATGATTTTAAATACCAGATTTGCTGAATGTTTTCATGTTTCACAGCAGGTCTCCATGCCACAAAAGAGTGTGCAAACTGGTTATTTGCACACACAAATATGCATAGTCAGCTGTTGATGTTCTTGGCTGCAGGACCACAAAGGCACATTTAATGTATATTTATGGTATGGTGTCTGAAATTATACTGATGTATAAGTACTTCATATTTAGACTCCAACCTAGCTATGCAGGAACATATCATCTGCTTGAGCGAGTTCCTGGCTTTGGATATAGATGGACATCTTGGCTTTGGATATAGATGGATATCACCTTTCTTATTTATCTGACTTCAAGAACAGGTTAAGTAATTGTAAACAGTTCCAAAACAGTGCATAGAACTTCAGGTCTGCTACTTTAGCCCAATGAATGAAATGCAGGGAAGGAGAATGGGTAGGAAGTGATACTGAGATTTCTTACTTTCTTCTTTCTGCCCCTGAAATTCATATGGCTATGAAATGCTGTATACGAATTCATTTTATAATTCTAAATAGCATGTGGGCTATGTCCTAGAAACCTATAAGAAGTATTTTACAGCAGCAAGTATGTCATTATATAGCAATGCATATATGTATACAACATTTCTAAAGGCATGTACCATTAAACTGGGAAATTTGTGCAGAAAACAGAAAAAATTGAAAACCACTATTCTGATGGGTAACATAAACAAGTAACCTTTTTGGAGGGAAACACATATTCACTCCAGAAAGAGTCACTGATATACAGTGAGGGATTTCTGTGCTATGGGACAGTTAATGTTTTGGAGGCTTTTTAACTACACCATACCATATAGTGGTACACCACAATTAAAACTTTACATTATTGAACAATAAGATTACAAAATTTGACAGATGTTAAATGCATGTTTTATTTTGGTTATATTTAAGATCTAAACCACATTTTATTATTATTTCTTTCCAAGTTTTTAAACACTGCTTAAATGGAAGCATTGTAAAAATACCAGAATCAACTCCAGCTCCCTGATAACTTTATGATTCTCTGCTCTTAAATTTCATACTGCCAGGCCTTTTGCAGTTGTTTACTTTTGTTAGGCTTTCAGATAATCACAATGTACCTTTTGCCTATTTCTTCAAATAAACACTTCTCAGTTTTTGTCTATTTACATTCTGCCCATAATACTGCAAATTGTGGGCTTACATATTGTTCACAATTCAAAGTGCAATTTCAGCTACATCATCATAGATGTTCAGCCTCATATTACAAATTCATTATATTTCACTATGAACGAATGGTCAAAAAAACAATCAGTCCAATTTTGTAAGAAATACAACCTCCTCTACATCTCTTCTACATCTTCAGACATGAAAACACACACACACTGCTTATTCCAATGGCTTTTGATTTATTTGCTTCTGTAAGATAATAAGAAGGCTTTCTGTAAAAATGGTCTGCATTGTCAAAGCATTCCTTCTGGTGCAGACCATTAAATCTTGTGATAGCTTGGCCACCATTTTTGACACTCAAGATCCTCTAGAGTCACAGGACACTATGGTACTTGGTTGTTTTTTCAAATATACTATAAAGTACGGTGGCTGTAAAATGCCTGATCTGTAATATTCCGTTCTGAAAACATTATCAAAATCGTATACTAACATTTTGCTAAATAGTTATGTGATACCTAGGAAAATAATTTCTCCATTGCGCTCCACAGCTGCTATCTAACCATAATGCACAAGACTGCCAACCCATAACCATGGAAATCAATAACATACAAACAGTAGTCAACCTTATCTTTTTAATACCAGAACTGCATATTCACCCTTATCTTATCATAGAAGTGCTGGAGAGGGTTTGAAGAAAGTTTGGGTGTTTTTTTATTTTTCCTCAAATATTAATGGACAGTTTGTTCTTTACTCCTTCATGTGATGTGCAACAACATACTCTTAAGCAGTTATTGCCTCTGAGATGGCCTATTTTCAGCAGTAAATTAAGTGACTATAGGTTACGGCTTCTATTAAAGCCTGTTAATAGTTAAAACCTAAATTTCAAATTGTCAAACTGAAAGACATCTGTGAAATCCTGGTCATAGTGAAATCAATAGCTATAACCTCATTGACATAAGTGATGTCAGGTTTTCAACCACTATGACATGCAAAATAGCTTTCATTAAACCCACAATAATTATAAGGCTGTTGATGGTACCAAGTCCTGAATTCTTTATTCAGATGGATTTAAATCTAAAGTAATGACTTCATAGGACTAAATACTTCAGAATCTGGACTAACAATAAAAATAAAATATAGTGACAAATCATATATTGCAGCTACTTTTATACTTTCAGACTTTAGCCAAAGGCTACTGTAAGAGTAGCAAGAACTACAAGTAGCAGTTTAATATCCCTGGTTCTTGCTGTAATGGTGAAGAGACAGGCAAACACACAACCAGACAGTTCATCTGATCAGTTTTCTAACCAGCAGACATTTGTAAAGTGGGTGTCCCCATTCCAGTGTGCAGAGTCTGGGAGCAGATCCCTGGAGGGCATTTCAAAAGTCAGACAGTCCTGGTGGAATGGTTGATAGAACTGTACAGAAACCGGCAAGTGATCCATATCTTGGAATAACTCCAAGATTTCTTCTCCACAGGACAATGGAACTGAGAAAAATGGGAATTAATAATATTTACATGGGGGGATACATGGAATGGATGAAAGCAAAACTTTTTTTTCTTTTTTTTTTGATCATGGGGTTATCTACCAGCACAGTGCCTTTTCTTCAGTTTTTATTTCACTTCTATCCTACCACAGGAAGACAACAGCAAATTCCTTCTTTCAGCTATGAGTGTTCATATTCAGTAGTGTGAATCTCTAGCTATGTGCGTCTGAAGTTGCTGACACTCACTTCTTTAACGACTTAGCTCTGCAGTCCACAATGGCATTGTGTCCCGCATACATGTTTCTTACTGTGCTGCACACTGCATAAATATAATACTGAAGAGTGATAAAAATGTCTTTTTATCTAGACCTTCAAATTCCTCCTTAAAAATCACCTCTATGGGAATGCATAAAACTCCTTGCATTCCGATAATGGCTAAGCAGGTGGTGACTTGTAATTACTGTGATTACTGCTATTGACTAGCTACAAATTGTGCACACAGTGTGTCTGTGCTAAAACATCCTATTATTCTTGTTATCCCTTCCTCTTGACATCCCACCCTTGTTTCTTTTCTTAATCCTCCTATAATATCATCCTTTAAATGTTTAAGGTCTTTAGAGCAAGAGTGTTTTACACGTAGGTCAACAAGTACAGTACTATACTGGCACCAAGTAATACCATCTACTACAAGATCACGGAATCACAAAATGCTAGGGATTGGAAGACACCTTTGTACATTATCTAGTCCAAGACCCCTGTGAAAGTATGTTTGTCTAGAACAAGTTGGGCAGGAAAACATCCAGGCAGCTTTTGAATATCTCTAGAGAAGGAGAGTACACAACCTCTCTGGGCAGCCTGTTCCAATGCTCCGGCACCCTCACAGTGAAGAATTGATTCTTCATGTTCAGACATAATTTCCTACATTCCAGTCTATGCTCATTGTCCCTTGTCTTGTCATTGGGCACCACTGAAAAGGGTCTGGCCCCATCCTCTTGACAACCGCCCTTTAGATATTTACAAACATTGATAAGATCCCCTCTCAGTTTTCTCTTCTCCAGGCTAAAGAAACCTAGTTCTCTCGTCCTGTCTTCATAAAAGAGGTAGTCCGTTTCCTTGATCACCTTCATAGCCCACCAATGGACTCTCTCCAGTAGTTTCCTGTCTTTCTTTAACTGGAGAGCCCAAAACTAGGCACAGTACTCCAGATGTGGACTCACTAAGGCAGATTAGAGATTAACCTCCCTTGATCTGCTGACCACAATCTTTTTATGCACCCCAAGATACCATTGGCCTTCTTGGCCCCAAGGGCACATTGCTGGCTCATGTTCAACATTGTCCACCAGCACTCCTAGGTCCCTCTCTGCAGAGCTGTTTTACAGCCATTCAACCCCCAACCTGTACCAGTGCATGAGGTTATCCTTCCTCAGGAGCAGGACCATACTTTTCCAGCCATTCAACCCCCACCTGTACCAGTGCATGAGGTTATCCTTCCTCAGGAGCAGGACCATACTCTTGCCGTTGTTGAACTTCATTAGGTTCCCTCTGCCCAGCTCTCCAGCCTGTCCAGGTCTCACTACATGGCAGCACAGACTTCTGGTGTATCAGCCACTTCTCCCAGTATTGTGTCATCAGCAAACTTGCTGAGGGTACGCTCTGTCTCCTCATACAGGTCACTGATGAATATATTGAACAAGACTGGCGCCAGTATCCTGGAGAACACCTTTAGTCATATGCCTCCACAACTAGACTCTGCACCCCTGATCACAACCCCCTGAGATCTCCCATTAAGCCACTTCTCAATCCACCTCACTGCCTACTAACCCAACCCAAACTCCCTAAGCTTACCTATGAGGATGTTATTGGAGAATGTCAGAAGCCTTGCTGATGTTGAGGTAAACAACACCCACTGCTCTCCCCTCATCCACCCTGCGAGTCATGCCATCACAGAAGGTTATCAGATTGGTCAAGTATGACTTCCCCTTGGTAAATCCATGTTGACTACTCCTGATAACCTCATCCTATACACGCACAGAGATGATATTCAGAATGAGCTGTTCCATCATCTGTACACGGATGGATGTGAGGCTGACTGGCCTGTAGTTTCCCAGGCCCTCCTTCTTGCCCTTTTTCAAGACTGTTGTGACATTAGCATTTCTCCAGTCCTCAGGCACCTCTCCTGTTCTCCATGACCTTTCAAAGATGTTGGAGAGCAGCTTTAGGATGCCAGCTCCCTCAGCACTCATGGGTGCATCCTATCAGGGCCCATGTATTTGTAGATACCAAGTTTACCTAGATGATCTCAAACTCAATCCTCCTTGACCTAGGGAGTGTCTTTCTTTCTCCAGGCTCTCTCACTAAAATCCAGGGTCTGGAATTCCTGAGGGCTGGCCTAAGTAGTGATGAAGGAAGCAAAGACAACATTCAGCAACTGCCTTCCTTGTTGCATCCCTGCATACTCTGACAACATTCCTATATTCTTGCCAAGTGGCCAGTCCCTTTTTCACATTCTGTAAACTTTCTTCTTCAATTTAATTTTTTCCAGAAGCTTCTTGCTTATCCACATAGGTCTTCTGACTCTTTTGCCTGATTTCCTGTTCATAAGTAGGCAGTTCTACAGGATCTCCTGTGAAATACCAGATATTTGGCAAAATTCAAGATATCCCTTTCTGACACAGTACATGCCTCTTTATATATATAATTCTGTGTGTGTGTGTTTGCATGAGCATGATTTTTATACACACACACACACACACACATAACAACAAAGCCGATTCTTCTAAATCCTCTTGCAACAAAAGTGGTAAAAGATGGTAATAATAATCTCACAAGAAGTCAAAACTGTTATCAGTCCTAAAACTATTGAAAATCTTTACTGAAAGACTGAATTGTCAGAGTTCGTTCTAGC
>NW_010268754.1:10148-14713 GCF_000690775.1 Eurypyga helias
TACAAATGAATTTTGATATAATTATTTATATAGAACTATCCCTCCTTTACATTGAACTCCCTTTATTCCCATGGTCAAAGATTTCCAAATATGGTGTTTTCCAGTAAAATCAATAGAAATAAGGAGCTCATGATTTGGGTCAAGCATCAATTTTTTTTTTTTTTTTTTTTTTATTCCCCTATTTTCTCATATCACTATCGTGTAAAATTCCATCACACATTTCTGTCCAGTGGCAGTAAAGCATTTCATGAGGCACCTAATTAGTCATGAGTTAATGAAAACTGTATTAAGAACAATAAAGTAGAATGTAACATACCAGAAATAATTCCATCCCTTAAGCTATAGTTATTGTTTAATGTAGCACATGGCTAACAGAACTGGAGTAAAATGCTAATTTTCCCTCTGTTTACTTTTTGTAGAATAAGAGAGACTGCAATAACCTACATTCAGAGAACACAAGGGGACAAAGTCTTTGGTAGTGTATCTCCACTTCTATGAGTCAAAATTAAGTCAGAGCTGCAAGTGATGTGGGAAGGTGAGTGAAGGAAGAAAAAACAGTCATTTTCAAATCTTCAGAAGGTCCTTTTTAGCAACTAACCTTATGATCATTATATGAAAAATATCATCTGTCTTTCTAGATTGTTTATTCTCTTGTTTTATTTTTAAAGAAAGGCAGTGATAGGCAAAATGTGGTAGTTCTGAAGTGCTCCATTTTTTTGGTTCTATTGCCCTCCTATTCTTCCAGATTTCACATCAGGGTTTTCAATTAAAGTACTGCATTGATTCTGAGTTAAATTTACTTTAAGGTGATGCCTTCAATCTGATTTTATGATAACTATTGATTTTTATTTAGCATTTACTGTGTGGTTTCAATAAAACTAATAATGAATATTGTTGATGCATGTTATTTACTATTTGATCTGATTTTTATATCTGGGGATCTTTCTTGAAGGCATGTGTTATGTTAATAAAAATCCTGACCTGTTCATCCAGGTCAGTAGTTAGGTATGGAAATGTTCCTGTTATTGCCAGAGTAACTTTAAGATTACATCTTTACACTGGAGGGTTCAGGTCCTTTAAAATAGAATGTGTTTATTTATCTGCTGTTTGACTTTTACAAGGTCCATATTCATCTTCTGCATTTATTTAGCTTGCTTTTACTTTAGCATATGATTGCACAGTCATATGCAACCTATGGAGCAGGTAGATCATGTAGATACATGCAACTCCCTTCAGGCATGTTCTCACTCTGCAAGCCTCACTTCACCATATCTATATTGTTGTGTCATAAAACCAACCCAGAAGGGACTTGTACATATCCACATGGTCTACCTGATCAATAACCTTCAGCCCGAATTTCTGGCCATCCAGCTGCTAAGAGGAAAATCAGAGATAAGCAATACCTTCCGTAGTTTTCTCCTGGTTGCACACAGATGGAAAACTTCCACTCTGTTTTCCTTTCTGATGGTATCACATGCCTGAAACAAAGCACAGTAAAGGACCAGATTTTTCCTGGAAGGTTCTAACATTATCAGCCTCAAGCACAGAGAGGTTATATTGTTAGAACAGGTTGCTCACAAAGAAAATATAAGGAATTATGTCTCAAGAGTTTCCTTGCTTCTTTTTCATTCTCCTGAACCTTACAGTTGGAATGCCATGATGATATGATTTGACCAAATAGGATAAACAGGTTACCTCTCTCAGGTTTCTTCATCCAGGAGGCCCACACAAGTTCATGTGAGTCTGATTTCTCATCAGTTGTGTAGTACTAATCCCTGACCAACATCTTGAACCTGTGGGTTGTTAATGTTTGTCAGAAACTCAAAATGGTTTCAGTTAGAGTAAAACTTAGTTTGAGTTTGTTGCCAATTTGTAAAATGTAAATCCTGCTTCTAGTTTGTTACCCAGCCTGGGTTGCTTCTGTGAGGTTCTGCAACATGCTTTTTCAGCATTTAACATGAATCACAAACAAATTCACTGAAATGTTGGTCCAATTGTGATTAACTCATGTTGTAAAAACAAGAACAGCCCAAAACTGAACTTTACAAAACATCTCAAACATTTTTCATAATGTGTGAACAAATACCATATAAGAGGTTCTGGTTCAGTGTTTACAGCAATTATCTCTGAATTATTATTTGTTAATGATTTCTTTGAACCATGATTAGGCACTGTTTATAAATCACAGGATACTATTGCTCTATCCTGATGTAAGAGTGAAATCTGTTAGTCCATATACAAGATAATGTCAGTGGCTGAACGTATGAATTTTCATTAAAAAAATTGATTTTTTTATGTTTTGCAGGAACTAGCATTTTTAAATTACATCATTGGAACAAGATGACCCAAGAAAAAGAATCAAAGTAATTTTTTGAAAATTCATTTTAAGCTACTGCAAGATATTTGATCAATTTTATTTATTGATAAAGTTATCCCATTAATCTATGGCTAAATGTACGAATCCAAGTTTTGCAACATTGTATTTTTAACAAACTGGACATTACATTAGAAGAATTAAGACTCAAATTAATCCTTACCTATTTATAAAAATGAATTTATTTGAAAGACAAAGCTGAGATTAACCCATCCAGACTATACTTAAATAAAAGAAATGGCAAAAATAGAATCTATAGATTGGTCTTTTTTTTTTTTTTCTTTTTTTCCCCTAAGCTGATTGACCTAGTGGTCACTATTTTCATTACCGTTTTGGCTCAGAGGACTTTTCTTTATTTTGAAGTCTTTCCCTGCTTAGAATTCAGAGATCTAGAGGTCACTTATGATGAAAGAATCTTTGAACATCCATTATCTGCAGGCACTGAAAGATTAGAGCTGTCATTTCCAGAAGTACATATTGACAGAAAAGTGCTATTTTTCAGTCTAATTTTGTTTTGAGAAACTGTTTAATACAACACTGTCCATCAAGTAGGTATAGAAGGCCTAAATATGAAAGATAATTTGAAAGCACTCAGTGTCAGTGTTATGTCAACTACCAATTACAGTATATTGAAAACATTCTGAATGACATATGTACATATTTTATCAACAAAGATACTATATACAGTGATATGTATCGGATGAACAGTTTTTACCTTCATTTTCTGAGAAAACAAGTTTCACATAATGATGTATCTTTGTATGTTTTTCTGTCTGTCTTTCGTTATGTAAGTCATCAATGAAAAACATTTTTGAACTCACTGGCATATTTAAACCAACAAAGAGGAAAGGGCAAAAAAGATAATGAAGTTTCCAGAAGATTTGTGGCAATAGGCAGTGGTATAAAAAAAGAAATTCAGGTGAGTCTTTCAGCTTTATGTTAAACAGAGACCATTTTATAAAAGCTCAGATCACTGGATAGCACATCAGTCAATGCTTGCAGTTAATTGCAGGACACAAATCTGAAAAAATAACCTAGACCTCATTAGCTCCATGCCCACAAAAAAACCCTGGTTATAGCTTTTGTGAACTGTTCTGTAAGAAATACTGCATCTGCATTACTGTTGTGAATGTAGTCTCTTAAATGCCTTGTTTTTAATTTTCCAGCAAAAAGAATGTATGTGAAGCAAGAGGATACATACATGAGACGAATGTATATAGACATACTACTATCATGCACGCATTGATATGTCATGCAAAACTTGGAGGTGTACCCTTTTTGGCTTCCAGTTTGGATTCCAATGTTTCTATATTACTTTAATGTTGCATGTACATCTTCTGATTTTATGCTTTCTGTTTTTATAATCATAAACCTCATAGAAATAAATTATTCCAGGAGTAAAATAAACTTCCCCAAATACTTATCTGAAATGTCATTCTTTTTTTCCCTTTATCTTTTTATTTTATTTATTTTTTCTTCCATTACAAGGCAATGATCTGATTGTTTGATGTGCATTCTTTTTGTCCTTTGTGAGCACACAAACTGAACGTGAAACCACCTGAAACAGAATAACCAATGTAATTGTGTTAAGTCAGATAAAAAAAAAAAAAGGTTTGAATTAAACAAATTAATAATTTATAACTATTTCAATAGAATCTTCACTTGGTCTGGAAGTGCAGTTCAGCATAATAAAAGGGGTATGATGTCTCAAGGGAATTTAATGTGATACTTTTTCAACACTGAAACTATTCTGTGAAATTTTAACTGAGGCAGTAGAAACTTCATTTCAGATCAAACCAGGGAAATCACTAAATCTACTTTTCTCCAGTAAAGGAACAATCCAGAAGGAAGATTTCCAAGACATTCAGTCCCTACATAAATAGATACAGGGTCATGTATTTGTATATATTGTCCTGGTCCCAGGCAGCGATGAGTTGCTCTCCTAGGCAGTCTATAAGATTTTTGTTTCATTCCATAACACCAAACTGAGTGGTCAGTATTACTCCTATACCAGCAGTGCTGGGAGCAGGCCAGGGGGAGGTTGCAGAGGCTGGACCCAGAAGGTGTGTGTGGGTAGCCCTAGAGTTTCCTGCTGGCAGTGCATTGTTTTGTCTGCAGCACCGTTTTTTTCTCTCTGGGCAGCGTGGTCATTGTCCGGACCTCGTCTCAGGTGATTAGCAGACAGTTAGCA
>NW_010268755.1:0-53144 GCF_000690775.1 Eurypyga helias
CATCCATGCTGGTCTATCCCTTCAGCCTGCCCTTCTGCCTTTTGACTGGTCCTCACAGTTTGGTGTAATCTGCAAACACCATGGAAGAGCCTTTTGTTGCCTCCTTAAGGTCATTGATAAAGATGCTAAAGAAGGTGAGACCCAGGACAGACCCCTGCTGTACCCCACTGTTACTGGCATCCAAACAAGGTATGACCCAACAGCCATGTCCTCTCTCACACGCACCCCCCCCACACACACACCCAAAGGATTTTTTAACCTATTTAGGTCTCTACTCACCTGGGCCGTAACACCCTGACTTGGACATTAACTCCCTGATCTTCTCGATCTTGCAAAGGTAACAGTGAGCAAGCTGGCCAGCTCTCTCAATGCCTTTGCTGGAGGTAGCCATTGGGTCTGAGGGGTTCTTTGGGTCACACTCTCTCGGGTAATCCCGGGCTCAACCCTTGTTCTGGGATTTGCCAGGGAGACTCCATAGATGAACAGTGAGGCAAAGAAGGTGCTGTCAAGCTTACTATTCAAAACCTCAAATGAAAGCTATTTCCTAGCCTTCAGGCCATGTGCACCAGTGTTTTTTCACTGTTTCAGGCACCAGCGGTTCCTGCATTTCATTCACAAAATACAAGGATACCAATTTGCACTAGACAAAGATATAGCCTATACTTTGTAAAGGAATATCTGCTTCTAGATCACCATGAAATCAATAGCTCTTGTTTGTAATTCAGCCACAAGGTTTGCCTTGATTAACCCCCAGCGCAGTCACAGATCATACACTTTATCAAGAAAAATACATTTTTATTCTATTACATCTGAATCTCCCCAAGCAATCCCTTGTGTTCTCATGTTAAGGACAGCATAAAAAAGACAACCCTCGACAAATTTTAGCCAGTTCTTTCTATTTCTTAATACTGTAGTTCCATTAATTCCTCTTAACCTATCTCCTATTACAGGGTAAATAATCAGAGCTTTTGTGTTCTCTTGTGAATTCAAGCCTTGTGTTAAAAAAAGACTATGCAAAATCACCACCTTTCCTGATGCCTCATATTTTAAAATAAATAGATGCCTACCATTCCTTGTAAATCAGTCTGTGGGTTTCACATTTACACAGTTGTCTTCAGCCTGATGTAATTAGAAGCAGGCAGGATTTATAAAAACTGAAGTAAGGGTTTAAAATGTAAATGTTACAAGGCTCTTTAATATGGTGACATGTAAAAAGTGATGCTATACATAACTGTAAATTGGTTTGCAGTACCTTTTAGTGCAAGTAAATATGACAGCATAAAAGACATAAAGCAGTTTTAGGAGCCCCAGCAACAGAGAAGGAATTAAGAAGAGGCTCCCGGGCGTCAGCAAAGGTGATGAGCAGAATGCAAAGGGGACCACATCAGACTCATTGCAGAAACGTACTTGCTACAGCTGTTGCAAATGTTCACCACAAATACAGCACCTGATAAGTTCAACCTTCTCTTCCTTCTCTGACTCATTCTTGATTTCTGACCTGCCTGGTATTTGAGTATATTCATTAAAGATGTTCACTGAACTGCAGCCTAGGGATTATGTTTATGTTGCCCAGTTATTTTTTTTTTTTTCATTATTCAGTGATGTGAGACTGGTCATATAATTCAAATGATATTATTTCTACTCCTTGGCTGGGCTGATCAATGGGTTCTAAATACGAGAATTCTGAGGAAAAAATTAAGGATGAATTTAAGGATAAATAATTATTATTTGTGGTAAAAAGTATGACATTTGGTCTCTATCAACATTTTCAGGGAGGAACCAGTTATTTTATGAATAATCAAAAAATCTTACGCCTCAGGAACAGAAGACAGGTAAACTAACTGTGCTCATTTAGGAGCTTACAGATCTTAATGCCAAAGGCGCTGCAGCTGTTCAGTCCATCTCCTACACAAAATTTCACCTAGCAATTCCTGCTCCAAACCCAGCAATTTGAGGCTGAAATAGTGCTTAGAAAGTAATGCTCTATTTATAGAAAATAATCTTAAGCAGCTTTATATATAATTTCCTCAATATTAATATTTTTTAAGAAGCACGAGCCCTGTGCAAGCGTTTTTCCTGGGATGGCACAAGGTTACAGGGTTATTTTTGGCGGATGTGTGAACGTGTTATCGATACTGGACTAAGTGACTCTGTTTTGCATGCTAAATATTAGAAGTGCAGTTGGAAGTGTAAAATTCCTAAGGGCAATGTATCTATATTAACCTGTGTATAATCTTTAGGGGTCCCTGTGAAAGTTTTTCAAAGGAACACTAGCCTGTGTTTCATGTTAATAATGTGTTTTTTCTTGGAACAATAATAGTTTTAACCTGTTATTCTTTCTGGCTTGTCTTTCTCTCTCTTTCTCCCTCTCCTTCTTTTCTTCTCTTTATAACTTCTTTTTATCATGGATAAGTTTAAATCAGTTCAGTACCTTACAACTCCCCTCATACCTTCTGAAGCAGCCATGTCATTTTTGGAGTAGCAGACTAAATCCTTTACTTGTGGCAGACCTGATATGCTCCAGCTGCCCTGAAATGTTTATTGACTATTTTATCTCCCCATCACAGTGTCTCACAAAGACAGTCACAGCACCAGTGAACAGTTTTATGCTGGCATCACTCTTCTCTAATTTTTCCCAGATTTGACCTCTCCCACTTTGATTTTGGGATTGGCTCTTCAGCACTAGCAGGGAGGTTTTCCTGACGGTAACTGCTAGTGTACATACCTAAAACACTACGAAAAAGCTTTACCAATGATGAAAAGACATTATTATTCGTAGAAGCTTTATGCTGGAAAATCTCTTAAAAAATGATCAGGAACGATTACATAGAACTATTAATTACCCCTTAGAGACTTAGTCGTCTTCTGGTTTAACCAAGTAACAGTAGAAAGTCGGCATAATTTTCTGTGCCAGCTGGGACCTGATGTCAGTAGAGATGTGTAGACCCAACACCTCTGATCAGAGTTCGCTTGTCAGTCTCCATACTCATCAGGCTGCCCAGGGAAGTGGTGGAGTCACCATCCCTGGAGGCGTTCAAGGAATGTGTAGACATGGTGCTTGAGGACATGGTCTAGAGGGTACGGTAGTGTTGGGTTGATGGACTGGATGATCTTCTAGGTCTTTTTCAGCCTTAGTGATTCTGTGGTTCTATATATTCTGGCTGTATATTTTTGCAGACTAATTTGCATGTGCTCTCTATCTGCATTATTGCACTACTGGCAAAAATGGAATCCCCAGTATTGAAATTTTCACCAGGGACCACAACTCATGTACAAGCCTCCTCACACAAAGCACTAAAGAGCATGGCAAAACAGCCTTTGTTCTGCACAGATAAGACATGGAGCCCCAGGCAAATGAAGTGGTTTGTCCACTACAGGAGAAAATCACTGGGAAAGTCAAGAGTTGAGTCTAGATGTCATTGTAACTTTAGAATGTTTTTTGGTTCATGCAGAGTCTGGTTCTGGTGTCCATGTTGTCTTGTCTATCTGTTTGACTCTGCCAATCCAAATGAAAGAAAGTGTAGTTTCATAGGCTTAACAGCCTTGCTGTATTTTGCAACTGAAAAGTGCAGACAATAACCTTAGCCAGTTTACCAATTTTTTTTCTTTAACTTCTTTTTATTCTGTCCTCACTGAAGAAATGTCCTGTTACTTCTGTGAAACAACTGTCTCTGGAAGCAATTCAGAATTTAGATCTGTGAAATTATGGCTCAAAATATTTTTCATCACATCTGCTTCTCATACTGTTCCATTATTATTTGTTTCAGTAATTTAACTGATGTGATCAAATAAGCAATCACACTTCTTTATCGACTGAATTTTCAAGCAATGTTAGCTATCCATCTCAGAAATAATTTCTTTCTGGCTGCTGATCATTCTGCCGTATCCCTTATGGTGATAATTTATGTCACATTAAAATGGATATTGTTCCAGATGTTGGCTCTGCCAAGATTTGAATGATAACTTTAATAAAATGACAAAGTGGTATAAACTGCAATTTTCATCTTGGCTCTCGATCTGTCTAACTCACCCACTTAAAATTCTGACACTGTCTGTTTGAACTGTCCCCTTCGAATGTTCTGTCTCCTTCTGGTGTTAAGAAATGTTAAAGAAAGAAAGAGTGCTCAGCCTGCAATGGAAGTAGGAAAAGATTTCATATAGATTGTCCCTGTGTCCTGGCTGATCTTCAAAACATCTTGTAGCTATTGGGGTTTTTCTGTCATGAGTTCACCATCTTTACAGCTAAAGATGGTAAGATGGAATGTCGCTGCAGATAGGAACATACTCAGCCCTTGCATAACCAGAAGAGTAAGAGGTTGATGTCAACAGATTAGTTCAAAGGATTTATAAAAGATTTTTAAAGCCATATGGAGTATGTTGGAAAACTGCCAGAAAACATAAGAAGTGTAGGAAAGACAGTAAAGGAAGAATGGGAAAGTTTGTTAAAGAGAACACACATGGGAGAAGAAGTAAAATACAAAAGGAATATGCATGCTAGAGACACTGTACTTTGCGACGAAGACATCACTGTCAACTGCTCCTCCAGCAGTGAACCTATGACTAGCTGCTGATGTTAGGAAAAATGGCCTACCTGCTGAATCTCATACAGGTGTAAATACAACTACAAGATTGGCTGCAGATACAGGCAATGCAAGTTCAGGTTCCAGTTTTCTTAGCGCAGATCACAGATCTCAGGTTTGCATGATCTCTTCTTCATCCACAGAACAAGAGAGTGACAGGAAAATGAAAAGCACTCCTGGTACCCTAATGTGAGCTGCTTATAACTTTCTTCTAGTTGATTCCCTCTGGTATGATATGATTTCCCCCAGTATCAGAGCCACACACATCTAATTGCAGAAAGTGGGTCACAACAACCCCCTGCAATGCTACAGGCTTGGGGATGAGTGGCTGGAAAGCTGCCTAGTGGAAAAGGACCTGGGGGTGTTGGTCGACGGCCGGCTGACTATGAGCCAGCAGTGTGCCCAGGTGGCCAAGAAGGCCAACGGCATCCTGGCCTGCATCAGGAACAGTGTGGTCAGCAGGAGTAGGGAAGGGATTGTGCCCCTGTACTGGGCACTGGCGAGGCCGGACCCCCAAACAACTACAAGAAAGACACTGAGGTGCTGGAGTGTGTCCAGAGAAGGGCAACGGAGCTGGGGCAGGGTCTGGAGCACAAGTCCTGTGAGGAGCAGCTGAGGTAGCTGGGGTTGTTTAGCCTGCAGAAGAGGAGGCTCAGGGGAGACCTTATTGCTGCCTACAGCTACCTGAAAGGAGGTTGAAGAGGTGGGGGTTGGTCTGTTCTCCGAGGTGACAAGTGATAGGACACGAAGAAACGGCCTCAAGCTGTGCCAGGGCAGGTTTAGATTGGATATTAGGAAAAATTTCTTCACCAAAAAAAAGGTTTGTCAGGTATTGCAATGGGCTGCCCAGGGGGGTGGTTGTCACCATCCCTGGAGGTGTTTAAAAGATGTGCAGACTTGGTGCTTAGGGACACGGTTTAGTAGTGGACTTGGCACTGCTGGGCTGATGGCTGGACTTGATCTTTAAGGTCTTTTCCAACCTAAATGATTTTATGATTCTACGATTCTAAGTGAATACAGAAAGGAATTTACTTTGTGTCCAATTAGCAGGATGGTCCTTTTTGCTTTCTGATACCTTGTGCCATTGTTTTTCCCTGAATAAACACCATCTTGTTTACACTACCACAGTGCCATTGTGTTTACCAGCAGAGTTTCATCTTGGATGGCTCATCCCCTCATTTTTGACCACACACCTGCTTTCCAGATGCACTTATTTTACAACTTTTTTGCTGTCATGCACAGTGTTGTCACCTTTCAAAATTTGTCAGGCCTGTGCTTTATCAGCTGTCATTTCAGTTTATCTTGCTTCTTAGTTACTTACTGTCAATAATAATTGCAACAGTAACAGCTGAATTAGCATTTACAAAATGGAGTGAGATTCTTATGCATAACTTATTACCAGCATGTCCAAACAAGAACTCCATTTCCTGATGTCAGATTTCTCATGTAGATACCTACTCTTATTCCTCCTGTCTCAGCTTTCCTGTCTTTATTCTTATTCTATAAGAGTACTGATCTATTCAATGCAGCTGATATGATGACTAAATTCAATTGTGCTTATGAAGAGCTCTGAGAGTTTGATAGGAAGATTCTGTAGAAGTTCAAAATATTAGCACTAGTTCAGAAGGGAACTACAAATCCTTGGTATGCTACACAGTGAAAATGTGACAGCTAAACAAGAACATCTGTCTGAACTGAAGAACACTAAACCTCCATCCAGTCACTCAGCTGGCTAGAAAATTTCTTGCATGACCCACAAGGCATGTAAATTGCTCCAGAGTTTCCTAGGAAATGAAACAATCTGGAAGAAAGGGGAGTGGAGAAATAGCATTTTTTACAGAAAAAAGGAGACCTGCTATGAACTTTATGAACAGCAATCATGAGCAATAAACTCTCCCAGGCTCTAATGTTCTGACTGAAATGCTGGCTGAATATAAAGGAGAGAGTTTTTCAGGTAACACCTCCATGCTTCTCCACAGCATGGAAAACACTGTCCAATACTTCAAAAGACCAAGGCATGCTTGAACTCTGTTTGTTATTGAAAGTAGCATGTTCATTGAGCAAGCATTTTTCAAGCATTTTTTTTGCTGTACACCTTGATTAATGAGTACATTTGTACCTTGGCAGAACAGGCAGGGGGTAAAAAAAAATTTAAGAGAAGATTGCTTGAGGAGGAAATAGATCCATGAACTGAATATTTCAGTTCATATAAAGTAAAGCAATTCTCAAGATTTCATGCTTTACATGGTATCTCATATCAGCAGTGAGTTTAGTCTGTGATCTACTGTCTCCAGTGGCTAAATCCAATATGTATGTCACAGCTAGCAGAACATCTCAAGACACTTTCCATTGATGTTAAGCAGTGCAATGCCACTGATTTTACTGCTTGATGCAGACTGCCATGCTTATATCGCCTTTTGCTAGCACATGGAACACCATGTTTCTAAGAGCTATAAAACAATGGTAATGTCTGCATCACAGAATCAAAACCAAGTTTCCAGAACATCTCTCACAATCCACTGTACTTTGGATTAAAAGATTTTTGTCTTACCTTTTGTTCAAATGTTGCTTTCTTCCTACAGTGCGCTCTGAGACAGAGAGCAAAGAGTTATGCCCAGATTTTGGCTTAAAATAATTTGAAATCTCAACTCACCATTTTGTAACCATACATGGTTGTCCTAAAAGTTTCTGAGGTTTTGCAAAAAAATGCCTAGCTATAGTTACGTAGGCCAGGCACTCAGAGCTTGTTTAGAGATGTGTGAGACAGAAGGATAAAAGATACTCATCAAAAGGCGTTTTGCACCAAATTTTCTCATTGCATTTCTAGATTAGGTCATTAGAGGTTCATGTCTTGACATGACAGGGATATATTTATATAGGCAAGATAAGGGATGAACAATTCATTTAAGCGAAAGTGCAATGCATTCAGGGACCTACTGAATAAATCCTTTGAGTAAAAATAGGAACAAAATTTTTGATAGACTGAAAATATAGGGCATAATACACAGGAACCCAGTACCAAAAGATTTATCTGGTGTTTCTTCCACTTAGAGGCTACAACATAAAAATACATGATGGGTCTGTTGGAAGGATAATGTTTTCTCCAATCATGGGAACTCTAGCCCTTTTGAGGAGCGCCATGGAAGAGCAGCTTCCTCTCTGGGCCAAACCACAAGTGCAGTGGCTGAAAATGACACTGAAGAATAAGGTCACGAGCTTACCAGAAGGGAGGGGGGTGTGTGCGTGTGTGTAAGAAACAAATAAACAAACCAAACCCCCTGGAAGCCGCACAGGAAATCCTGTGGAGTTATTTGAATGTGACCTATCAGCTCAGCCCCTACAATGCTACTTGTTCAGACACCAGTGAAGGCACAGACATTTTGTGTTCAAACTCCTTTACCTGGAGGCCAGGGGTAGACGTCCCATCGGTGCAGCACACTTCTGGCAGGAATCCTCCAAAATAATCTGATAAATGTTTACCTTGCACCCTGTTCACTGAGGGCAGCAGACACAAAGGAAGAACTACCCTTTAGTGCCTACAGCACAAAAATAAATGGCTTGTAGCAGTCTAAAATTACGAAACAGTAAGCAACCACATTTCTCTCTCAGCCAGTTGTGTGGAGGCAATTAGCACATTGATTTATGGATAAGTGGAGGAGGGGAAATGAGCAAAAGAAACACATGTGGACTCTATCAAGTACTATTTTTTCTATTAAATGTTAGTTGTGTCCCACAGAGCTAAAGAAAGACTCTGTAATACTTGGCCCACAGTTCCCAGTAGATGATTTCCGCGCATTGAGACAAGGTTCACAGTTCTAGCTCAGCTGTAATAGCCAGCACGTTGGGAAGAGCTCCAGCAAGCTGTTGCGCAAGTGCAGCAGAGCTGTCAGGGTAACCGATCTATGGGTCCTTGACTACTATATCATCCTGTGTTCCACGTTATACCCTTTTGTTGGCTAAAACCCTTTGGCACAGTATTTACTATTAATTTCCCATCACATGTGCCAGCTGTGTCTGAGGCAGAACCTCCAGTTTATCTCACAAGTCATTATTTCAAACAGTAAGAAGAAATTTTCTTTTCTCTCTCTTCCCAAATACTTGTCGCCAGGTTTCTTCTCTGTTTTGCTTTTCTGTATTTTGTACCTTTCTTTCCTAGTTTCTCTATCCTTACACTTACATTTCCTTCTTTCACTATTCTCTATCCCACCAAGTTGCTTTTTTCACCTCTAACTTCCTCTCACCACCTTTTTATTTATAATTTTATATTTTTTCCACTTCTGGGTCCTGTCTACCTACACATAACCTAAGTGCTATGTCCTGTGGAGGCCAATTGCTCATTTGGATGGGCTACATGCAAGATACACATCTTTGAAGCAACTCTTAAACCACTAACAGATGTTTCAAAGTAAACTCCCTATACACACCAAAAATTACATGTTAAGATATGCAATGGTGTATCGTGTATAAAGCCTCAGGAAACTACCCACTGATCTATGATATGTCCATTAATCTCTGCAGCCTAAAGGGCATCTTTCTAAATTGGTACAGGAGGCAGCCGTGAAAAGATATCTGTCAATACTCTTTTATGAGGCACAGGAAAACCACATACTGAGTCTCTGCTATTAAATATGAATCCATGGCATGAGGCAGGCATCAAAATCTAAATTGGCATTTACTTGCCTCAAGCGAAAACAAAATGTCATGGCTCCATCTGATTTTGTGAAGTTCACAATGGGACCTCACCATGGCTTAGATATCTCTTGGCTTTCATGGCATCCTGGATTTTTGTATCACTTCCAGTTTGTATTTTGTGTTGGCCCAGATTTGTCTCAATAGAGTGCCAAAAAAGACCTCTGCTAGGTGACAGGCTCCCTTCCAGGAGAACTGAGATCTTCCCTGGGGTCCCCTTGGAGCTGGACATCATGGCACTGCAAGTTCTTGTGACAAAAAGGACTTCATTCTCTTGCTTGGAGCTCTATATTCTTTCTTTCTCTGTTCATGGTGGTACATCAAGTAATGTTCTTTGTCCCCTTCTTCCCCGTTTTCATAAGACTCTATCAAAGGACCAGCAACTTTGACTCACATGAAAGACCAGTTCTTAGAAAGGCCTCTCCTAATTGCTTTCTGGCTTTCTGCAGACTTTTTTGGGCAAAAACTATGACACACCTTACCACAATCCTTGATATTTAGGGCAGTTCTTTATATTGTCTCTTATCAGATGAACAGCTGATGAGAGTTGTACCTTCATATAAGAATGTATAAGGTTCAGTTCCATCTCTTGGTTGGTGCTACCATCAACAGCTGTCTTTAGCCTTGAATCCTCAGACCTGCTCTCATCCAGATCTGTTATGGATAGGCAACAGGGTGAACATGTTGAGGTGAACAGGCTGAGCTCCTGCTTTGGCTCTTCCCAGCAGCTTTGTCATGTGTGCATTTTACCTCTCCCACGCATGTTCTAGATCCCATCCTAAAGATGAATGGCCACTGCTTTGGTGTTTAGGCCATAATTTTGAGATCTAACATCTCAGAAAGCTCCTGGATTACTGTTGCAGCATTTTGGTATAAATTTTAAGTTAAAAGACAATAATTACATGAAAAGGAAAGCCAAAGTTATGCATTTCTAGATGCTTTTAATCTTTTTAACAGTGCGCTTCCAGAATAGAGATAAGAAAGAATGAAGCCCACTTCTGAACACAGAGTTATTTAGCTACAACACAGCAGAAGGCCTGGATAGCTTACCCATGTAAATGATGATTTTTATATGTTGCTATGAAGTACAAATAATGCTAACCATGCAAGTAAGTTTTGCAAAATATGTGTCTTTTTTCATTGCTGATTTGAGGCATGATACGGTAGATTCTTTTAAACTGCAGAATATTAACTTCTCCATGACATTTGTTTATGCATAGAGATGAGCCAAGAGGGAAATTTTGCTGTGCACAGAAGTACACTGACAGCAGGAACACTACTGTGTAGTAGAAGTATTTCCACCATGACATAAATAGATTTATAATGAATCTGTGCAGATATGCAGATTGCCTTAGCATTTAAAAAGATGAGCCCAGGCAGATTAAATATAACCATACCACAATTTTTTGGATTCCTACATGATAGAATATAGATCAAGTAATTTCATACAGCATGTCATACACAACACACAAGACATAACATTTTAAGCCAGTTTCATGTGGAGAAAAATATCAGAAAAGAACCATTGAAAAAGCCTATCTTCCCCTCAGCAGAGAAGCAATAAGGGGAGAGATTACTGGGGTACAGGAATACCTTGTTTCGTCTCCACTCCAGAGCACATACACTCATCTCTTACTTTTTTTCTCCCTCTCTTCTTTTGGCAGCCTTGTCTTCTTGTTTTGGGAACAGCCAAAACTCTTCAGAACCACGTCCCCTTTAGCTTTTAACATGGTCTGCCCATACCCAGGGTGATCTTATTGAACATCTTTCCTGTGCCTTTTCCTGCAAAGGGCTCGTGATGAGACAACTAACCTCCACAGTCGTCTGACCTGTTAACCGCATCATAAGCCTCATGCACAGAGTAGGGCATCAAACCTGTACACTGTAGTGAACTACTTCCATCACATACTCTCATTGTCAGCACTTCTGTAGCATACTCTACAAGCAATTTTTAAAAGCAGTGAATGACTATTTACATGAAGAATAGATTTCATAAATGAGAGTAGTGAACAAACTGACGCCAATTCGGGCATTTAATACCCGTAGAGCAGCTTACCCAGTGTGTCTTTGTCACCCAGTGACCATCCCACAACACTGCTATTGATTACCTCACTGTTAGTGTATTACTGTACCACATTTAATTTTAACACTTTATTTAAAACTCCAACTCCAACAAATCTCTCTACCTTACAGATAAGGTCAAAATCTCAAAATAGATTAAAGACAGTTTACACATACTTTAAAGAAAGATACCTTGGTCTAACCTGAGTTCTAAACGTGCCAGTGTACATGGGACTGTCCCAATGAACCCTGAATTGACTTCATTAGAAATTGTGGCTGCAATATGAAAAGCTTGGGATTACAATTTGCAGCATTTATAATATGTGGGCAAGCACACTGATTTTCAGGAGGAGTTTGGAAATAACTGCAGTTCTTGGGTAGACATAATTCTTCTGCATAATACCAGATTTAGACAGTTTGTCTACCTATGGACTTTCAAGGTTGATGTGAATCTGTTAATGCTGTGAATTTAAAGTAATAATTTCAACCATGTTGTAGATGCTGTCATTGAAAACTAACGCAGAGTTATTTCATATTTAGCTTCATTCATTTCCAAAGTAAATTGGGCCATACCGCATTAAATTGAGAAAAACCACAGGTATTTGAAAGATTACCCTTGAGGCAGAAGTGTTGGTCAAACAAAAATGTTATGCTTAAAACACCGAAAGCCCATGTTTCTTCAGAACATTGGTCCAAAATGTATGTAAAGATAAAAAACCTGTGATGAAGATTGTGTAATTATCCTCTCTTCAGAATAAAATTTGATGTTTACTATATGACTTGCTCTATACAGACAGGAGGTAGCTAATAAATTGGCTAATGTGTAGGAAAAAAAAAAAAAGACTTGTCCTTTCAGCTACTAGACAAAATGGGGAAAGGCAAAAACCAGGTAGAAGAATATATTTTGCATTAGTAGGTTAATAAGCTGGTTGTGCTACATTCTGATCCAAAAATGATGGTACAATAAATATAAATTATGAAGTATTATCCAGAAATGGCATATTGTGCTTAATGTACCAGCTAATACTAAACTACCAACAACACATAATCAGTTGCTATAGTAATTCTAGTCTCCACCTATGCCTTAAGAATTGTTAAGGGATATGATGAATTTTGTCCTTTACAAAATGTGTGCTTTCCCATAATCGTGTTTAGCGGATTTTCTGCACAATCCCCATGTGCATACTGCACAGATCACAGTGTCTAATCAGATCCAAATATCTGATTTGAATTTTTATTGAATGGTGACCTTTCCAATATGCATTTCATTTGTGTTTGTATCTAATATATGTCTCAATCTCAAACATTCCACTCTGCTTGTGTTTAAACAGAAGGCAGCATGTAAGCGGTTCACTAGGAAAAATGAAAGCAGATCAAAAAGAATAAAATATTTTTAAAGCAAAGTACAGTAGTTAATTACTGTAAGCCTAAAAACGAGGAGCAATTCTCCCATGTGTGTAAGGGCCAGTACAGGTCCTGTACATCAATTAGGCCCACTTAAAGCACATTTTAAAGGCTTAGACAGGATTTAAGTGATGCATAAGCCTGAGGCTGTCTGTCTGCATGTGAATTTCATCCTCTATGAATATACCTGTCAAGATAGCTGAGATCTGAACATTAAGGAGGTTGTTAGCAAATCAAAATCGAAATTCTCAGACATTGTCACCTCAATTGTATTTGTCACTCTTCCCTTTCTCATAGCAAAACAAAGTGGTTACATGCACAAAGCAAGTGCAAGCAACTGCAGCCACAGTACTAAATTTTCTCATTTAAGCTGCCCTAAAGAGGAAGATGGATGGTACTCTCTGAAGAAAAAGATTGTTTCTCTCTCTTGCTCTCTCTAAAGGAAGAGGTTTTAGTGGTACTCAATAAAATTCATTTCTATGTCATGAAATGCAGGGCTGGACAAATACTGTACTAAGCTCCCAAGGCACACAAGTCTTTGATTACCTGTTTTGTTCACATAAATATAAGACTTTAAATGCATCATTAAATTGCATTACATAAGGAGCTGGAATCTGATCCCTGATGAGCAATTATTTAGGATTCATGGATTTTTAGTAATTATAGGTTTCTCCATTCCTTTACATTTCTGCATTAGTCACAATTTCTAAGGAAGAATAGAATCCTGAAATCTGGAACCTCTACTTATCCCCAGAATTAAACAGAAATCAATTTTGTTTTTTTAATTTGACACATAAAACATTGATCCATGCTGAGTTATGAAATAAAGGAAAATCTACTAAAATAATTCTCCTCATAATTCCTGGAGAAAATCCATAGATATTTCAGGTGGGGAATTTGCACTGAAGGCACTACAGAATTCAGGCTTTGCATTCTACTGGACTTTCTCCTATCAGATCCTATCTGATCTATTAATGATAGCAGATTTAAGAAAACTTTTCTCAATTTAATTTCTGGGCATTTTTATCTGTACTCCCTTATGTTTCCTCTCATGCCAAATTGCCAAAATACCACCAATGCCTCATTTAAATCCCACTTAGGAAATTACATATTCTGCACTGCCTGAAGAAAGCAGAATTTGAACCTTTTCTCACCCTAGGGATCCCCTACTAATCCCTGCCACTGGATTTTTTTGGAGGAAACATTGTATTCTACCCTGTCTTTCAGCTGGTGTTCGGAGGTCATTTCCTCTCTTTTTACTGTGTACTGCACTACACATTCTAAGCATTTGAGCACTAATTCCATCTCTATTCAGGAAAGCATTTAAGGTAAGTGCTTAAGCATCTGCTTAGTTGACTTCTGTAGGTCTTATGCACATGTTTAAATCCTTTTGAGTGCTACCTGCAGTTGGTTCTAAATAATTAACAAATAATCAGTTCTGCTACTATACTTCAACGTGACTTTAGAAAACTCTTACACTACAGTAAGAGTAGGATTTATCCCAACAGTATATTCATGCTGTCAGCTCACAGGCATCTAACTTAAGATGCCTGGACAGGAAGCTTAATCTTCCCAGGTTCCCAGTATAGGCAATGCAGAATCAAGGGATCCTTGAGAAGGAAATTCAGAATACCTAACTCACTCTTCTGAATATTCTCCAGCATTAACAAATCAAGATCACTTTATGAGCTCAGTTTTCTGTCATGTTGACTCAGACTTCTGACTGTGGGGAAATCTGTGCCACACTTTGATTCTCCAGATTGAAATGACGATACAGAATGATTGCTTTTTCTTGTAATTTACTAATCTTTGACACATATGGGAACCTTCAGGGCAGTGCATTTCTTAGGAACAACACAGTTCTAAAAAGAGAAGCCACCTAACTGCAAATCTCCTCCTATAAGTATGTTGGATATTCAAACTTCATCAATGCTTGCATTTAATAAATGCTGTAGCAGTAAATGTCTAGAGACTAAAAGCACAATTCTCAAAGGGCTACAGTTTCTAATTTCTTTCGAAAACAGACACAATCTACACCATGAAAAATTTAATTGCACTTTAATTACCAGTCAGCTGAATAGCATGAGATATGGATGCCTTCATTTTTTAATAGCTTCTGCCACTTCCAGTAAATCGTGGAAAGAAATAATGGATGCCTTGAGTATTCTTTCTGTCTGCTTCTACCAAAATTAAAATAAAAAAAAAAAGTAAAAAATTCAGAATGAAGATTCAAATTCTTCTGGATCACTCATAACCCAGGAGAACACTAGCAATAATGAATATTGATACACAAACGCAGCTGCAGCATTCACATCAGTTGCAAAGTAATACAAAAATTTGCCCCTTTGGTCGAGTTCTGCTACATTAAACTGATAAAAACTCCTGGCTGGCTGAGTCAAGGTTGCTTCTTTGTTTTATAAGGTCAGAGCTTTAGCATTTGAAAAATATTTTGTATATTGCAATATTTACCTCATTTCCTTCTACAGAGATGTTGTAATCATTCAGGAATAGCACAGAATATTATGAATAAAAGCATACCAGTATTTTGAAGGATTTAATTTAATGGGTGTATAGCCAATGAAACATGTTAGGTTGGATACAGCGCAGTCTCGCCTGGCTTTCATACCACCCCACATACACTGGCATCTGAACAGCATACAAAATGCCAGTAGGTTAACAAAGTCTCTGTAGTGCTTAAATCTTCTCATAACTGAAAACAAACATATTAAAAAAGGATTTCTGTTTAGAGTTACAGGGAAACAGGCAAACCAGCATGCCTTCATTTTGGCCTCAATGTCTTTTGTTCATGCTGACCTCAAGCAGAGGAGAGCTTCCTAAGTATAAAAGTACGGCTGAATTATTTAATTCAATACATGCTATTGTGTTCATATTACTGAGGCATTAGCAAGAACAGGAAGCATGTGATAGGGACAAATTATCTGAGTATCCATGCTCATAGGAAGAGGATGGAAGGAAAATGTATGTGTGAAGCTTTGTGCTCCTTACCATAATAGATCTGTTTGACCACAGGACACAGGCATCAGCTACAAATGAACATGAGTTACAGATATAAATATCCCTGTGGAGATGAGGAAATTTTATCTTTGCTAAACCTGTATCAGGCACAGTAATGTGGACTGTTTTGTTATTATTATTATTATTACTACTACTACTATCATTATTATGCTTTCTATTTTTTAAGGGAGGAGTTACATAGTGATATGAATTATTTGGAGAACCAATGCTGCTCACTGTGATAAATCCTCACTGCTGCTTTGCTGAAAAGATGCATCATACAAGAAAACATTTGGACTCTAAAGATACAGTACTGTCAAAACTGAAATACCAAAATGCTCCAAACTTTGTTATCACATCAGAAATCAGTATTATACTGAAAGTGTAAATGAGGCAGAACCAGATATTTTCAGTAGCAAATTACACAAGAAAGTAAAGATCTTGAAAGGAACACCGTATTTTCTCTGTATTCCTTATGCCATATTACCCCATGCAGCATTTTAAATGTCTGGTTGTGCTGAAGAGTAATAATGAAAACCAGGAAAAAGCACAGGCTTAACTATGGATAAAGCACGTAATAAAGCATAGTTATCCACCTTGACAATTCAGTAGATAGGGAACATTCACCGGAAGCAAGTGATTTTGAGCTGTAACTTGAATGTTTATATATGTTTAATGCCTCAAGTTTCTCCTGCAATTATTATCATGAAGAGATAGCGTACAAAATGAAAGAAATCTGCTATGATATATGCTATTTTTTCTGATAATGTGAAGTATGTGCTTATTAATATCAGAATATTATTTTTAAAAATAAGAACCTGAAGGGCTTAATGTTTCAATGGCATTTTAAAGTCTGACTAGAGGTTACAGGGAGGTTAATATTAGTAATTCCTTTCTTCCTGTTGTGTTCCTTTATTCCCACAGGTTTTCCATAAACAGCATGAATTTGCATAGGCAATACAGCATTGAAGGAAGAGATTAGAACATGGATAGCTGGAGAACTGTTACATGAAAAGCCAGAAACATTAGCTGGTGTAGCACAAGCATTTCTTAGAGGATTTGCATTGGAGAATAATATTCTTCCTGAGCGCTTGCTCTATTTCCCCTGTCCGGGAATGACTAATCACAAAAGCACTGGTATTAAATCAGTTAGCAGAGCTGAAACCCAGCAAAATGTGTCAAAAGTAGATGAATTTAACCTTGCAGTATTCAAGGAATGGGAACTATACCCTGGAGCACATTAGAGAAGTACATGGATAGTAATTATCTAAAAGGAGATAACCAATGTGGATTTAGAAAGGCAAGAGCCTCCCTAACTAATCTACTTGACCTTTATCATGAGGCTAAAGACAAGGCTGATAATGGGCTCTGCAAATAAAAGAGTGTGTTTGTATTTTCAGGAGGTCATGTGGGCATACACAACAAATAGATGAAAGGGGTGAAAAGAAAATAGCTTTATAAAAAAATCAAAACTCCTAAGAAAGCACGTACTGCAAGGGACCACATTTAACCCTCCACTGTCCACGGAAGCACAGGCACACACAATTGCTGAGACCCAACAGCAACAATGCAGCGGAAGCATTTGTTGAATCAGCCACATGGTAAGTTTGCACAGTAATGTAAACCGTAACCAGGGAGTGTAGTTCCATGGGAGCCCATGGTCCATTTAAATTTAAGTAAAGGAGAAAATTATATATAATCTACAGGGATCTCAGAATAGGTCAAAATTTGATTTAACAGACCAAGCAGCTATGGTACATGAAATCCCTTTTGACACTCAGCTTTTCTTTTTTCATTTCTTTTTTTTTTTTTCTTTCTGTCAAACCAGCAGATGAACCTGGGGGAGGCAATGCTGGAGAAGGGTAACGAAGGTAAAACTACTCTCCAAAAAAAGGTCTCTCTTGAAGCTGCTTCTCTAGTTTATGATTGTCTGCAGATGCTTTGGGTGAGGAATGCTTGGACCATAGTGAAAATCCACCTTCTGACAACCACATCCAAACCCCAAAGAAAATAATGAGGTCTGGACAATATCCTCACAGTTTCACTTCTTCCTTCTAGCCAGGTGCCAAGGTGCTCATCTGTCCATTTGGAATGGAACAGCAGCCAGGCTCTAGTAAGCTGACTGTTTTCACTGTTTTCCTCGTCCTGTAATGCCTGAGCAGGGGAGACAGGTCCCATCTCACCTCTTGGAAGATGGAAAAGATCCTCTGCTACTTTGGTTGGAGAAATGACTGTTTATGAAAGGAGGACTTTGTATGGCAGGAACAACCTCTCCCTTGGAGAAAAGAGAAGTCAGGTTATAGGGTCTTCATCCTTTTTTCACAGGAGCTACTGGAAGGACTGGTTTTCTGTCTCCTGTAGTATAAAAGGAGAGGCCACCAGTGACAATACACATTTATACTCTCAAGTTACTGAGGTAATGTGGGATAAAGGAGAAGAAATTACAGAAATTCACACACCCACACACACCAAAACTCATTCTTCACCAAGGAACAGAGAGAGGAGCCAATGAAATGAAGATAAACAGGTCAGAGTTAAAGAAGCAGTAACAAGTGTAAGAAGAATTTGGAAAAGAACCGGATCCAAAACACCTCCCTGAGGTTAGCTACTGAGACAAAGACAAAAAGAAGAACTTGAACTGATCTTAGAAGATGCATGCTGCCTCTAACACTAAATGTTCACAGATCTTTAAACCCCAGAATGAAAATGCATTGTGCTCCTTCCTGGAGCATTTTCTACATCCCCCTGCCTTCTTTATTGAGCACACAGTGGCCATTGTCAACTCTCCTCCACAGGGTTATGAGTACCCTTGCATGCCTCCAGTTCCCTCCTCTTAGGCAGAAAGGCTAACAAAATATACCCGAGTCAGCAATCTTATGCAGTAGTGGGTGCAACTGTTGAACCAACACAACTCTCTGAGGTCTAATACCAGGTTTTGCAGCCTCGGGAAGGATGTTTGTTTGCTGCCCTGGCCTCAGCCACAAGTTAACTAAGAAATTTTGAACAGAAACATTTTGATTTTAATCACTGTTGCTAGTGGTACTGCTGGATTCAGCACAAACACACCACATTGCTATCTTCTTGTCTTTGTTTAAGACTGAATTGCTTAGATGGAGTATTTTAGGTAGCTCAGGGAAGTCAGGAAACACCTGGAAAATGTGAAGCACCAGGGCTGGGAACACAGAAGGGAGGTAAACAATATCTGTGAACTAGACCATACAGTAAGCTAGACCATACGGGTTAATTAAAAAAAAAAGTCTTCTACAGATAGCATTTATTTGTTGTCACCAAAAAAACCCCCAAAACCACAAATCAAAACAAAACAAAAGCAAAAATTTAGGAAATTTGACCACCCAAATAGCATCTTTTTTCTCCTCATTTCAGAAGCATGTTAGAAGCAGCAAAAGAATTTGTTCTTTAGCTATTATGTAGAACATACTTGCATGCAATTTAACTGAATTTATCAGGTCCCTGATCTTGTTTCACAGTCAATGACAACTTGAATTCTACTGAAGTAAATATTCATAGCATGTATATTCCAGTCATATGTGTGAATTTGTAAAGTTAAAGCTTGGTTCCCACAATTAAAGCCATTAGTAAGAATTCCAAGATGGCTTTGCACTTGTGCATAAACCTGGAGAATTATATCAATTTTTTAATGCCAGCACTTGGCTGGAAGCACCTTAATGCTCAGCTAGTATGGTAGCAAACATTTTTACCTGAGGGATAAAAACTGAACTTTGGCTTTAGGTTTTAAAGGTTCACAATACAGTCATGAAGTAAATTATTCTGAAATACATTCATTTAAAGAACTCCACTAAAAATAAATCTGAGAAAACTGCAAATATGCTCATGGCTGTTCTGAAAGCAAAGCAGAAATTAATTTTGGGAAACAAATAAATTGTTACTCATTGCTGTCTCAGCTCTAGTCATAATTTGCTCTGTTCAGGCCCAGTTCTAGTATGAGTGATGGAGGCCTGTAACCTCTGGCTGAGTTGAGTCATGTTGTGTGGGATTGGCACATGTTCAGCTGCTGAAAAATCATTACCGGGAACTACAAAATGCAAGACAGTGATATATCCTAATGTAGCAATTCCCAGGATGTGGTCCTTTGAGGACTTCTTTGGGTTATGCACAGGTCTCTCCTAGAATGAAATATCTCAGTTTTAAATGTTGGGAAAACATCCAAAGGTGAATATTGTCTGCAGCAGTACCACCAACCGGGTAGTGGAAATAGTATTTATGGGTAAACACACAGGCAGGAAGCCAAATCTTGTGCTGCTGCTTGTCATTTGTAGCTTGTCTTCTAAAAGAAATAGGTTGGCATTGGGAAAAGAAAATATATGCCTGTAGCTGAGCAGACAGGGATGAGAAGGTGTCCTGAGATAAAAAGAAATACAAAGAGAGTGTTTGGTGTTAAATGAGATATGGAAATGAGAGTCCAATGCCAGGTGGGAGAGAGAGTAGCTCCTGGAGATTCGGCACCTGCCAAAACTGTCTTTGCAGAAAGAAGTTGATGCTCCACTGCAATCAGTAAACTGATTAGCTAAAGCTCTCTAATCAGTGCTAGGGTACCTAACAAACCGAGACATTCAATTGTCATTGCTTAGTTACACTTACAGGAGAAACACATACACACTCCTACCCCCGTCGAGTTTAAACTTTCCCTGCTATACTTTCTCTCAAGCCACTCTTCACACCTGGGAGAAGCTTTCCATAAGCATCCATAAAACTACTTCATTAGCTTTCAGCAAATCCCTCATTAAAACTCCTCCTTGTCACAGTTCCTGGATAACGTCTAGATTACGTGGGAACTGGTAACATGACACTCATGCCCACCAGTAGTCAGAACGTCTAAGGGTGGAAAGAGCTGATGTCTTATTGTTAGCCTGTCCTTCCCTGACCTGCTGGCTTTATCTTCTGTGACAGCTCAGGAAAAGAATCCCTTTTTTAGCCTGATAACAAGATGTATGGAGCCATCATCTGTCTGCCAGTTCTTCTCTAGTAACTTCTGAATCCATTGGCCAATTTTAGCTAAATTAGGCAGTAAAATAGGAATATCAAAGATGTTTTAGTACTCTAAAAAATCAAGATAACAGAAGATAAAGATGACAATACTACGTTCCTCAAGGTAAAAACCACAGTGTGAGCTTGCCTTGAGATAGATATGATGGAATGCACGAAGGAAAAATGTTACAGATTCTCCACTCATGGGAAGCTCTGGTTTGTGCACTATAAAAGCTCTGGTTTGTGCACTATAAAACCCATTATGCTGTCTCTCTAGTGAATTCTCCGATGTGTAATAAGTAGTGCATGAACGCTGCAGCACAGCTATCATTCAGTCAATCAGCATAAAAAGTCAGTCAATCAAAGACAAAAATCTAATGGAAAAATAGCTCCCTTAATTCTGGACGCCAGTGAACAACTCATGTGTTAAACTTTGGCATGGTGGTAGTTTTCCTCTAGAGGTGACATGACACTGCCCGGAGCTCCTTAGAGCCAGAAGTTGTCCTGATGTTGCACACGGCTCTCATGAAAGACTTGTGCATTAACAAGCAGTGAAAGGCCACAGGGAACATACTGTCTCTGAAATGTTGTGATTTGAGGAGTCCACTGACTGCAATATGCTCATTGCACATGTTTGCAGCCAACTTTCCCGTATGCTTCTACATTTATGGATAGCACTTCAGGGAAATCTGTGGCTTATAAAAGGCAAACATGTAAATGTACAGAAGAAAAACAGATCTCCTGAGTGACTGTTGTTAGCAAGCTGTCTTCAGGAGGAGAATAAACCAGACAACATTCTATAAAGTATGTCTATTCAATATCTTTTTTCTGAAATAAAGTAGTCTTCCTATTAGACACAGAGGACTGGATGTATCTTACATAAATATCAGTTGACTCTGACCACTGTTATGATTTGTATCAGCAGAAAGTTGAAGGCCAGTGATAGCTTGGTCAAAGGGCATGCATAGGTTGGCATCAACAATGAAAAAAGGCAACATGCAGTGACTCAGAAAGAATATCATGTTCAAAATCGGAGATATTTTCACACTAGAGGAGGAACAATGGTGACAGCTATTAAATCCAAGGCAGTACATAAATCAGGGCTTGCTCCTTCAGACTGTGATGAGCTATCCCCAACACTTTCACTACCAAATATATTGCCAGTATCAGGCAGAAGTTGGATTTATTCTCACTAACTATTTAGACTTACATTTACACTACACATTGACTTCATTTCTCTATCACTTCAAGTGAGATAATATCATTCCCTCTGGTCTGATCCACCAACCTCTCTATGTCTTCTTTTAAAAACTATTTTTAAATCAAAAGTCACGGTACTGCAGTCACTGAAAACCAAAACCTGCGCAAGAGTAAAGAAAAGGGCAACAGTCCTGCAAATTTTGAGCAACCTGGTCTAGTGGAAGGTGTCCCTGCCCATGACAGGGGGGTTGGAACTAGATGATCTTTAAGGTCCCTTCCAACCCAAACCATTCTATGATTCTATGATTTGAGCAAGTATCAATCTTCACAAAATTGGATACACAATTTTATGGTGTTTTTGACCCCACATAATCTCCATGTATAAAAAGTTTCTGAGAAATGTTAAATACACAAATACCAGCTTACTGCCATTGCTACCATTGAAGGTCTGCCATTCAAAAAAGACCATGATTTATGACAAACTTCTACACTGCAGTGTGCTCTTCAAGAAGAAGAAAGCAATGTAGTCAGGCAGTTTCAAAATTATTAATTATAAATTTGCTTTTCATTTCCCTGAACTCTCACTCAGTAGTGTTCTTCTGTTAAGTTAGAATGATAATTAAAAGAAAAAAAAAGATGATAATGTTTTTTCTTTGCATTATCCAAACCCCTTGTGCTTAGCAGAAGAGGGTGTGTTATACAGTGAAGAACATTCTATTGATGCCTTACGAAATCTTCTTTCTAAATCACTGCTTTGTCTGGGTTACATGATAAAATAATTTGTAATTTCCATCAGACTGTGAAAAGCAGGTATCTTCAACTATTGAGAATAAAGTAAAATTGCAAAATGTGGCTACACTAAAATTAACGAGCAGATGATGCTTCATTGAACTCAGGGAGAATTAGAAACATCTGTCAGCATATCATAACAAAAACTCCTGCAGTGTAAAAAAGTCGTAAGTGCAGCTCTCTTACTTCCAGAGAAGGTTGCTAATTCAAAAATTATGTACATGGAAGAGATTCAGGTCTTGAATTCATGAAAGTGTCCTTAGCCATAAAGAACTGAGGAAGAAAAACACGTTACAGGATCCACACACGCAAGTCACACATTGGATGACGAGCATATGAGAGTGTGACTATCTGTGCTTCCAGGCACATGAGAGGGGATGACCTGTCACTGCATTGCTCCTGGATTACAAATCATCTAGCAATAAATTATTCCAGCTGACATTTCCCAGGGATCCTCGTTGTTGGATGCAACAGACAAGGATATGGAGATAAGCAACAGCCACTGCACCAGGGGTGGGGAGTACAAGGGAGAGGTCAGAAGAGCAAGTTTCCTACCCAGCGTGTGACACTGGCGAGCTCTGAGGATACTGGGGACACTTCCATATGATTCTCCCACAAGCCCTCTACAGCTGACTGGTCTACACCCAGCACAACAGATGAAACTTTAGCCCTAATGAAGCCAAGAGAATTTTGCCAATAACAACAGTGCCAAGTATTCCACCTGATCGCTTTGATTTTTTTCCAAACACATTAACCAAAGACTGTGTTTACTTTGATATTTAAAAGAATGCAGACTTGACAAACCCTCTCAACTCCATCCAGGCAGTGTAGTAAGAACTGCTGTGTATCCAAGGACTTTTTTTTTTTTCCTCCACATAATGTTCAAATAACATTGAAGTTGCAGACAGGATTCAAGATTTTCCTTGTTTTTTAAAATTTTCATCCCACTTTTTTGCTCCATACATTAATTTTTTTTTTTTTTAATAACCAAAATCAAATCAACAATTCTGTACCACAAAAAGCAGTCAGGAAAGCAAGCATTTCCACTGATGCTGCGCAAATTCTGTTAATCTAAAGCATTCTTTGAGATGTAATATCATGAAGTACTATGCCTGTAAAATGCAGATGTTGAGCTCTGGTGACATCATTTCTTAGAGAAATATGGGCCTCAGAATAAATAAATATATTGGCTGCTATTTATGGCTCTCTCTTGCCTTCTTTGTACTTTCTCCCTTTCCCCAGTCGGGGTGAAAAAGGGCTTAGCTGCTTCCCATAGCTGTGCCACTGAGGTAAGCAGCAGGATGACAGAGTTCAACTAGGTGTGGGAGCACCAAAATTTACCAAAATCCTTGTGGCTCGTGGCTGGTTTAGGCTATCATAGTAAGATAGATGTGAACCTTTTTCCCCATCACTGGGACACTAAAATCTGCTTTTTACTAGGTGGACATTTTGGTGTCTATTAAGAAATCTGAACATGAGCTTAAACTTCCATCTTTATAGGTACTCTATATGTGGCCTCTTATTTTCTACAAACTTGTAGGAACTTCATACACTTGACATTCTCTTTCTTCGTGCATGTTGCTAGGTAGCACAATCACGCAAAGGCACAGACACCACAATCACAGAAGCCTTGCTGACACCAAAATCTCTTTAATTTCTTAGCAGTTACTGGAAGACCAAGCACTTACTGGGACAATGTATGGCATTCTTTCAGCATGTCCCTGACCCTTGCCGTTCTGCTCTCCTATGCTCTGGGCAGACAGAATATGCATGATACACAATTGCTGAGAAAAATGGAGGGATTCAGTCCATTGCTTTTTTTGAAGCTATACAGGCTTTGACATACTTTGCATAGTCAAGATTAACTTCGGTTTGAAGAGGTATGACCTTTATTAAGCCTTTCAAAAGCACGCTAAGGTTGTATCCCTCAACAGAATATTATATCCTATACCCTGAAGAACATATAAAATGCAGTTTTAAAGTTAACTGGAGACTGCAGCACACATAATTCACAAGAGTAGAATTATATTTCCGGAGACACATTTTTAATATTATTTCTTACTCCACTCACCCCAGGCAAATTTCTCACAATCAGTGAAACAAGATCTCTGCTACAGGTACAGAAATTCTGCACTACATGAAAAGCAAGATGTTAGAAATCCACTTTTTTTTTTTTTTTAATTTTGGGAGACACATGGATTTGCTTGCTTTCAAAAAAAAAAAAAAAAGAAGAAAACACAAACTTCTGAAAATCTAGCCTTTCTTTTAATTCAGTTTTTAAGCTGGTTTAGTTCAGTATAAAACAACAAGATAAATGTTAACATAGGTTACGTATAAATTCTATCCCACGGTTCAACTTGGTGCAAATTTTGGAACACAAACTAAATTATCACTGCCACAATGGCACACAACCCAAAATCCATGAAGTGGTGACTGTGGTGAAGCTTTGCACAAGGTCTTCCAGCTCTTGATATGGAGCTTATTATTTTTTTCAGATTAACAAGTGCTGGAGCTCAGAAAGTCATCCTTAAGGACACAAATGAAATGTCTTCCTTACATACATACCTTAGTGGAAACTATATCCCTTGCTTGCAGAGTTTTACAGTGTGCTTTAACAGATCTGTAGGATGCCTAACATTTTTCTATTGAATGTTACAGATTTGTATGTCATTTCTGTACAACCCTACCTCATTTTTATAGATGCTACTGATTTATAGTAGAATTTTAAGACACGTCTGCTATGGACTTAATTTTCCATCGAATCATAACGAGACTCCAGTATCTTACTCTGTATGTTGTTGTAGAATCCTTAATCTTTTCTTCAGTTCCTTACAGTATATCCGCAATGATACTGTACTTTTTACCTGTCTCATTATTCTAGGAGAGAAACATGCCTTTTCAGTAAAAGTCCCTTCTTGATGAATTTCTGTGCATCTATTAATGTTGAGTTCCCTACCTACAGCTACTGGCACCTTACTGAAAATTCAAGCATATGTGGCCTGCATTTATTTAGGTTAAAACAAGAAACAAAAAAATCTGATAGAAGCTGCACACTTCCATGAATCATGAATCTATTTTACAGGTTCCATCTGCTATTAAGTGCTTCCCAGAGAACAAACACTGTGTCACTATACTGCATATTTCCATTGCACTATCCCAAACACGCTTAAGCTGCTGACAGATTAATGCTTACTTCACTTGTGGCATACATTCTTGGGTTCTTACACATGTTCTTATAAGGAAATGGAACTCACTAAGCACTTAATCACAAGTTTGGGTAGTGTTATTGTATTGAATACAATACACTAACTTTGTTTCAGGAACAGGCTAAGGTATCTCCGTATAAACCATTGCTGTCACTAGCACTGCCAAAGACCCTGGAAATCAAATCAGTTTTGTCAACCTCAGTTAAACAAACGCAAGCAGAAATTTGCCAAAGGGTAGCCCTGGGGGTTATGGATGAGCCACCTGAGGAGTGTGCAGAAATAGCCAAAGGATTGTGCTGTTTACTGGAATGCAACTTATCTGGCTTAACATTGTATACATTTGCTTGAAGCCATTACAAATAGATCTTGATAAAATGACTGCAAACACAGGAAATAATAGGCAGATATTAAAAAAAAAAAAAAGGCAACAAAACTGAGGTAAAATACAACCCAACTTGCTGAAGACACTAGCAATCCAGTTAATTATGAATTTACCTAACTAGGAAGCAGTAACAGCAAGTGAAGCTGGTATGAGTATATGCAAAACATGAATATACACCATGAATACTGCATTTGTGTCTGACAGAAAGGAGTTTCCTAGAGAATCCTTTACATCCTTACCTGATCTAAGACAAGTCCAATTAGTTCAGAGCAGCCAAGAACCTCACCTTGTCTCATGTTTAAACACAGGGCACAAAAAGGAATGGATAGCATTTTAGAGTGAATATCAGAGAAATTTTAAGTACATTGTCTTCCACATTGAACCTGGAAAACATTTGCTTAGTTCTGACCTTTGAAATAGATTTTACAGAAGAAAACTTAGTGCTTGACTCCCTAAGAAGACTGAACCCCCAGTGATATACACCACATCGTTGTCATCAACAGTGAAGGCATTTGGTCACTGAATTGTATGTTGCTGAGACCTTCAGTGAAACTAGGACCCACAAACCACCACTGATGTCCATGGATCTGCATCCTTTCCATTTATCAGGAGATTTGTTGTCACTCTTCCCTAGCTTAACATCGCAGGATCTGAGTACAATATGCTGTGGGATTTCCTTAGTGCCACTGGATGCAGAAAGTGCTCTATCCCTGGTGTTTTTCAAGTGCAAAGATCAGGCACAGTGACAGTCTTCACCACTGTAAACGGGAGGGGAAATGTCATGTCCCCTTCTCTGTACTGGCACAAGGAACCTTTCACAATTTGATAGCATCTCTTGATAAATATCCCTCATTGGTAGAGCTCACCCGCACTGCAAACATGCCAGCAAGACAATACCCAGATGAACTGAATCCAGACAGGTAGCAACAGATAAAGTTTGACTATGCATTCAGGATGTTATCTTACTGCAAGCATGTAAACCTGCTTGTCATCGCAAAATTCCGAGATGTTGTATTGGTAGAGGTAATATTACCCAACTTGGTTACACATTTTGAAATCCCTTGAAAAATAAAAGGCCTTATGCTGGTGCAGTACTGAGACGAACATCTGAGATAACTTATCTCTAGCTATTGTCATGAGAGCGAGCAACTACCTAGTAGGACATTCCACTGGTCCTAAGTTACTTTGTGTGATTTTTGTAAGATTTGAGGAGTTACACTGTGTTTCACAGGACACAATGTCTGTGTTTCAGAACACTGCAAACAGTACAAGATGCATCTATTTCCCATTCTTTCCACTCAAAGTCTCCCGTCATACTGGCATAAACATTTTTAAAACATGTATTTAGTGCCACTGTCCAAAGTGAAGTTCTCCACATAATGCTGTGGTAAATCTTGCAAATTCCCTCTATGACAAGAAAATTAATCTCCTAACTTGTTTTTCCTTTTTATGACTGTATATACTGAGGCTTTTGTTTCGTAGCAATGTAGGATCTAAATCCATTTTCCAAAGTCTGCCAAGCACACTACTGCATGAAAAGATTTTCTTTCTCTTTTCTATTTCATCAACAATGAATCGAGTAGAAAGACCTGATTTAGGATGCTTCTACTTGTTGGCTCTCTCTTTTGCCAGTTTTCACAAGACTTCTGAAATGCTGGCCAGCCTTAAAAGTACATTAAAACCTTCGTGTTCATCATTCAACATACCTGAATTAATATGGAAATATATTCATGATGTGGCTGTAATTAACACACTTTGATTCCAGAACTTCATCTTCACTTCTGGCAGCCCATCAACCGTATCTTCCAAGAGCACACTGCACGGCTAGAGAAAGCTGATTTTCCTCTTAGGAAAGTGTTTACAACTGTGGCAGTATCCAGCTTCTTTGCCCTCTCTCTTTCTTTCTCTTTCTAAGGGAGAAATTAAAAGAAAGGCTTTTCCTCCCTAATTTTGATATTTCTGGGCTTCTTGTAATTGTTCTTTGGTTGCCTATACTTTTCCCTCTCTCCCTTTACTGGTCATGTGTACATTGCATTCCTCAGTTTTCATCAAAGATGATGTAATTTTGTTTGTAAAATACATTTTTTTTAAATTATTCATTACTAGACTTGCATCATTTTCTGAAGGTGGTTTTTTTCACCCTGATATATTTATCTTGCTCTTGTCAGCTTTCATGGCCCTTCGGACACCCTACTTTCTGTTTCTCAGAGCCTTTTTCCTTAGCAGTGATACAGCCTGTCTTTTGTTAGCCTTCCAACATTTGTAATCAGTTACAGTCTTTGTTCAGCTCTCTACACACAGTCATTTGCTTTTTGTTTCTTCCTTCTTACTTTCATCTTCAAAGTCACAGTACTAAAGGCGATTCTTACCTGATGATGAAATGACAAACTGAACCTGAAAAAAAGAGGTTCCAGTATACTCAAGGGAAGAGAAGGGCATCTAGGAGAGGTAAAGGGGTAGTAGGAGAGAAGCATGGAGTCACCTGCTTAATGATGGAATTGGATTGTCTGGGACTCAGCAGACATTTCAGGGTTAGATACCAGCAGATAGTGTTTGGGATTCTGGCCTAAAGGAGACAGATTTTCTAGTAGAAAACTAGAGTGGAGGAGAAGGAAGAAACACCCTTGGTGGCAGCCAAGGGAATATCGGCAGGAGGATTTTGCGGGTGAGCATAAGGTCACGTCATACCGTCAACCCTTTCACTCTAAATTGTACACTACAACATTTAGATGTTGTACAGAGAAATAAGGAGACGATTAGCCATTCACTAAATTTCTGAAGGCCAGGAGCTGTTGTATTTATGAGGTAGTTCAACTAGTGTTGTGTAGGAGTCAATATTCTTGGCATTTCCTTGAGTAGTACCCTACAGCACAACTCTACTGCTAATTATATGAGGCAGAGTGGTATCGTCACACGGCTGTGTAATTTCTCATACCAGGATTAGATAGTTTAGAACTAGTTCTGATACCTCCAAATGTTGTCTATATAGAAGGACTGGATTTTCTGTTTTTATGGTGTTAAAGAAAACTGACTGAGACCTTGACCAGGTCAACAGAAATATAGCTCACAGAGATTTGATATGCTGGACACTGGAGTATAAAAGAACCTGTTAACCAAGGTAGCATTATGCAGATCCTTAGTAAACACAGGACTTCAAAATAAGGATATTTCTGATTTTCAGGGACATCTGAGTAATGCATTCCTAATAAGATCTTCCAGTACATTTTAGCCTTTTACTCAGTAATTGGTGAATTCAAGTGAGCTTGTAACCTACCGTCACACTGGTAACTGTGTGTGGTCTCTAGGATTTGCTCACTGCAGTAATTTACCTTTTCCTTTCATCTGCATGTTCAGTTTTTTCTCTTCCTTTCTTGTCAATATCAGTTTGGGAAATTTCAGCTTTACTCAGCACCACCTATTTTGCTGCAGAACCTCTCTAACCTTAATTTTCTGGTTTCTCTGATGGATGGATCATCTCACTAGGAATTTTGTCATTCATTGGCATGGTTCTTGTTTGACAACAATTCCTTCAATTTTCTGGTTCTGCATGCCCCTCTTCAAAGCACCATCTTTCAATCACTAACTCTGCCTGGCCAATCTCATTGATTCACCCTTTAAACACAATCTGCGTTCTTCAATTTCTTTGCTCTCCTTATCTGCTGCTCCTTTTCTCTTTGTTCCCTCACAGCTGTGGTTTTCTTTTTCAGTAACTTTTCCACTTTTTCAAGAGAAAATATTATTTCCTTTCAACTTTTTCAGCCTTTATCTCTAAGGTTGCTTAGACTGTTTTCTTGGTTAAATACCACACTTCTCACCACTGTTCACATCACCACCACTAGGAACTCTTAATTGATTTTCTGCTTAGAAGTACTGCCAAGTCTCCACTCTCTGCCTCCTCAACTCAAATTGACAATTTATTCAAACAAAGAAATAGATATTTTCTGACTAAAATCAGACTCTTCCTAATTCTCCCCCCAGAGAATGTATTGTTTCTTGCAACTTCTCTGCTGCTATTCACATCCTCTCTTTTTATTGTCTCTTTCATCAGAGACACTATTATAAGTTTATCTCTCTTTTTTAATGATTCTCCTCCCCTATTTTTCCCTTTTCACCATGACTTCTTACCTCTAAAATAGCTTGTTCAAAGCAATGTTTTGTTACTGTGAAAGGAATCCAAAACTCCACATATGCTTCACACATACCTATTTTTAACTATTAATTTTTCCCTTGATATCATTTCCCAATTCCATTTTAGCTCAGGTTCTAACCAAACCTTTGTTTAGAATCTGTATGTGATCAACTGCCACCTTTTCTTCTTAGCAAAATTCAGACACTCTTAATTCCCAAAAATTATTCTTAAAATTGTTCCAGCTGAATAACTCCACTGTATTTTTCTCACAGCACATGGATACTCATAATATCTACCCATGCATTTGTAGGTAAGTGTATGAGAGCTCTGTATTAACTCAGTACATGTTTAATACTTAATTTTTTACTATTTTACTATTTTTTACTATTATTGCTTGAGTTAAAAAAACAAAAACAAACTGAATCTTTCAGTTGTGGTAGGCAGGTAGACTGGGACTGAAATCCTTATGCCTGAAGTCCTGAAGTCAGTTGTGGTAGGCAGGTAGACTGGGACTGAAATCCAAAGCCTGAAGTCCTGAATGGTCTAACAGCTTAACCTGCAAGATTCTATAGTGCAAAAAACCACAAACAAACAAACAAAACCCAAAATAAAACCAACAAACCCCCCACAAAAAAACAAAACAAACACACACAAAAAACACACAAACCCCACCCCCTCTACAGATTAATTTGTCATTGGCAGAGAACACAGCTCTTTCAAGAACTGTCTTAAACCACCTTGGAAATGCTCTGTGAGGTATGGAGAAATAAACACTTGTAGTTTTGTCACAGAAAAATGAAACTCTGGGAAACCTGGTGATTTAGTTCACTAACATCACAAGGAGATCACTATCTGTAAAATTCAGATTCAAATAGCTCTTGGCATAAGGTGAAAGGTGAAATTAGAAACAGACTGAAACTAGAAGCTACAACTGAAGCTAGTCAGCAGCAGTATGTTAAGAGCTACTGGATGACAGTGTCAGAAAAGTCTCACAGCAATTTAAGAAAGTCTAAGCCCACCTAAGCAATGTGGTACGTACAGAATGAGGTAGTGCAAATTAACACTGATGTTGCTGATTGTCTACTCATGTGTGATAGAGTATCTTGGACATCCTAGAGACATCAAAAGTATGCCTGGAAAACAGCTGGAGTGACTGAAGAGAATAGTAAGAAATTGTACCCGCGTATATAATGTGAAAATGAGGAAAGGTAGATGGTGGAACATTTACAGGAGTGTGAGCTTACAGAAAGTCATTGAGGATTATGCAGCTCAGTATCACTTTTGGGGACAACACGCGGTTGTAATGGAAGGGTACAAGAAAAACAACTAGAAAAGAGCCAAAGAATCGAAGGTGCCATTGCTATCCAGATGTACGTAGCAAGCAAGCAGCAAACCAGAAAATCCATTTCCTATGTGGGAAATGGATTGATCAGGACACAGATAACTCAGGCACCAGACTTCAGACATAATCCATTTCTTTTTCTGTTTTGGAAAAGGCTATTGGGATTGGAGGGGTCTGGAGGGGAGGGAAGTAGGGAGGAATGGAAGATAGGAGTGGATTGCTGAAGTGCTTTAAGGGATATCAGGCCATGGACAAACACGTTTCCTGATCATCTATAAAATAGGTACACTGGAGCCAGAAATTGTGCAAATATTGCTACAAACATCAGCCTTTTCAAAGAATTACCTACAATTAACCTGAGAGAATACACTTGACAATTTATCCTGGGTTTCCCTACTCAGAAGGCCAACAAAAAAGAACCAACTAGGGTTTACAGTTTTCATGTTTTTGTGATTGTAATGTATATCTTTGTCCTTTCAGAACTGCACAAGAGATACTCAAACTTCTCCAGAACACAAACTGTCTTTAAGTTTCACACTAAAATAACAAATATTCAATAAGATTTTACTGTGAGGCCTCTGTTATCTCACATAAAAGATACATGAGATAAAGTGGGGATAAAGTAGGAAGAAAGACAATTATCATAAAAATTATACAAATATTCAGTATATCCTGATTTTTTAAAAGCTCTATAATGTGACAATATACAGACTGCAGTGCATGAGAACATCTGATTTACACTAGGAGGCACATGTTCAAGTGAAGAAAGTTTTTGTCAGACTACAAATGTAACTATAACACCAACAGCCTCTCGTGAGGATTTCTAACTGGTTCGTGAGCAGCAGTGATTTGTAAAAATGGTCTGGCCTCCACGGGTTCATGCGATCAGTGTCAGCTAGTTTCATATAACTCACTAAAGCAGTGAAGAGAGATCTGCTATGAATACATGCGGATGAAAGTGGAGAGGTGATCTTGGTGCTGTCCACTCTTTCTACCTGCCTTAGCAGTTTGTCACTACCAAGCTCTCGTGCTTCTGTTGATTTCCTTACGTTGACCGTGCACTATGGCTCTTTAGTGCTCTTCACTCAGCTTATAGCAACAGCTCCCTAATGTTCCAACGAGCCATGATGCCCCCAGCCTTGCACATTTGTACAGACACAACTCACTCTTTTAGCAAATGTACCTCATTCTTCCTTTCACAAACCTCTGATGTTTACTTGGGACTACTATCTTACCATCTCTAGACAACAAACCAATGGAACCATTCATGAACCAAAATCAGTTCCTAAATCTAAATTCACACCTTTTTCTTTAGACAAAGGAAAGTATACACCAGCTATTCAGATTTTAACATGAGCTGTATTTTTTTTAATCTCTTACAGTTCTTCACTAAGATTTTTTTTTCTTTTCTTTCCACACATTTTGCTCTAAACATTAAAGATAAATGTGTGTAGCCATTTTCTGAAACCCCAGAAAAGTGAGCAAGGTATTTTATTCTTTCTGTTCTTTGTTTCATGCCTTCTTCGACTCGCTTTCTCCACCTTTATATTTTTGTCTCCTTCTCAGGTGGTCCCAGAGGTAAGATTTCTGTTTACTACTGATGTTTTATGATTAAGACACTGAACTTTGGTCACTGAATTACTACTCACTGTAGGTTCAGAAATCTGCTTGCCACGCACAAGTCCCCAGGGAACATCCCACAAGCAGGGTGCCGATTGGCACCGAATCCAGACTTTAACCCTTAAGCGCTAGCATCCTCCAGTGGTCGTGTTTATCACTGCAGTTCACTACTATGAATTTTCCAGGTACTCTTAACTTTCAATGTAAATGTAAATTCATGTCAAGTGCCTTAGAACGAGCCACTGCTCAGGAGGCTGCTGAACTCAGTAAAGAACCATAAGTTATAAATTAAGATATATTTGATCATAGGTAAAGATTAAAAAAATTAATTTATTTCCAGTCATTGCATATAGCACGTGTGTATTACAAAACACATTCCTGTAAGAGCAGGACTTTTTGTAAAACACATGCAAACAGGGAGGAAAATCAGACCAAGAGAAAATCAGGCTCCTTACTGGAGAGACTGTTTGAAGAAGAGAAAATAGGTTCAGAGTATCTTCCAAGAGTATTACGTTCTACAGCTATTTTGGGATTTTTTACAAGATCATGACTCATGGAGAAGATACTATAGCAACCATCCATTTTTAATTTGCCTCTTGATTGAAGTTCACATACTTAGGAGCTACAGTCCATCATATCTATTGAATTAGCATTATAAGTCAAAAATTCCTGGCTGACATTTCGTTCACACTATGAAGATTTAACCATGTTCTCAGAAAAAATAAGCACTTCCCAGCCACTGTTCTTAAACCCAGCCCTCTACAAAACAATCCAAAATTGTGTTTACTGGGATTGTTTTCCCTGTTCCCTAAAAGATCTCAGTCACAGACGAAAGGTGAAGTAATGGGATACTGCAAAACATCACTGGAATGGATAGATAATAGGAGGAATGAGAAAAGCAGACACATGATGCATGTCTAACACAAATATGGGATGCTCACACCTACTCAGATCCCTCCCACTCCAGAAGCAGAACAGCTACATCAGCACAAGCCCTGGATCACTGCTGACTCAGTAGAGGGAGATCGGAGGAGGAAGGATGTACAAGGCTGCCAGGGGAAGCACTTCTGCACAATGCTTCTGTACAGGATGAAAAGAGGGAATTTCCTCTCATTTACTGTTGGAGCCCTCCAGTAACTCCTAAAGCTGCAGCACTGGAGACAAAGTGTTGTTAATTAAAACAGTCCATCTGAAAATCAGCGGGACTTACATACATTAGTTTTAAGTTCAGCAGAACAAAACCAGACAGTCTGTGTCAGCATATCACCTGACTTGGTGCCACAGGAGCCCAGAGAGGTGACAAGGCTTTACCCAGTCCCTTCTGCTTCCTAAAGCCACTAGGCCCATGGTGTCACTTAGCTACTTCTTTTCCTCCTATTACTCTTGTTGCAATAGCTGAGGACATCTAGCAGAGTTTTATGACAGATGCATACTTCCACTCTGTTTGCAGTGTAAGCACTGAATACTTGAGACAAGGCAAAAAAAACCCAAACCAAATCCCTAGAACCTATGTGCCTTCTCTGGAAATTTAAGGGCTAAATGTTAGGGTCATTCCTGAGAGGTAACCTCAGGGAAGTCTGCCTTGCTCAGTATCTCCAAATCCGATCCTTCACGAGCAGCAGTCAGCCCCGAATGTGAATATGCTGAGACATGACAAACCCATGTAACACCTCTTGCTGATATTCTGTTATTCTGTGGTTAAGACTCATGAGGATTTTTGAAAGGAAGTTTATTTTTGCAAGCTGCTGAGCGCTGACTACTATGTGGGGCAGCTTTCACTTAGGCAAATGTCTTAACTTTTGTTAAGACTCTTGAACAGACAATTACTGTGACATTTACAGGAAAAGCTGTGTAGATTTGGCTTAGGCTATTCAGTGAAAGTATACGTTATAGGTTTTAACAAATAATGGACAGTTATGGTTCAACACAAAAGGACAAGGCAGCTTTTCAGCTTGACAGCCGCCATTTCTCCCCTTCTTTTGGAAGTTTTAAAAATACTCAAGAGGTCCTAAACAATGTTTCTCATAGGTTATCATCACTACCTGAAACAGAAATTGGTATTCAGTATGACAAACCAGTTTTATGTAGTTTAACCATTTATCTCTGCCAGTTACATGAAGTGGATAATTCTGAAAAAGTCAGAAACTATCATAATGAAAACATACATTATGAGACAATGTGTCACACAGCACTGAAAATTAATCCTGCTGCTAAAGAAATGGAAAATGCACAATAAACACATTACCTGAAATTAAAATTGTTTTTGACCAAATCTCCAGAGCCTTTAAAGTTGTATCAATGATTTCCTATTTATATGGACTGCTTGAATTCTCAGGTGATTCCCTGTGGAGAACTGTATGAATACTTTTTCCAGAGCTGAGAAAAGGGAAAATAGATAGCTATAATGGAACTGCAGGAGCAGCCAAGCAGTAGATTGATTCAACAGGAGAAATTCAATGCATCCCAGAAGATTTTCTAGGATTTGCCCTCCTGCTGCTTAGGGCAAAATTTGTTGTAATGAGAAACTGAGGATTTTGTTTCAGGTGTGTCAAAGCTTGTAGTGATGACTTCAAGGTATAAAGTAAAAACAACTGAAAATCTCTCTTAAATAATGCCTTTGGAGAAGGAGAAAACACGGACAAGCTCCTCAAGGTGCAAAAAAGGTCAAATATCTCATGTAAATAGCACTCCTTAGGAGATACTAATTGAACGTACAGTCGAACCCTTCCCTTCATCTCCAAACTCCTGCATTAAACAGCTTCAAAACTCCAGTACACTTCAGTAAGCAAAACAGAGAAAGCTTTATTAAATTATCTGGTAAAATTGTATTTGGTTTCTCTGCAATCTCTGTTCTCTGAAATGTCTGTAGAATAATCCTCAGTTTTCAGCTGTGAAGAACTGAATGATCAAGTTATAAAATAAAAACCAAACAAGTAAGGTTTGGGCTTTTTTTACTATTTAATAAGGGAACATTTAAAAAGGCAGAATACTCCATCTGGAGCGTGTCACACGGTAGAAGGCAGGCAGGAAGCATGCACTGCTGCAGTACTACATAAGCCCTGTTTGAAAGGTTAAGTGGGACATGCATGACATGAATTTCACCCTAAAGAAATGTGAGAATTCGATGGCACTTACGCCCTCCTTTATCAGAAGTAGTAGTCATTATGAACACCAAGCTTCTCTACACCTCCGGTGTGCCACAGCCTATGCAGATTTCTAGCTAATTGCTTTGAAGGAAAAGCTCTGAAACGGTGTGTTGTTTGTCAAGTAAAGCCCAGAGTTTTATTAGAAACAGGCTGCTAGATGAAATTTCCTCGGGCAAAATGCTCAATGCTTATAGCATCTTGGTTTGATTAGACATGTAAAATCTGAGATGTTCATATTCACAGCAGCACATATTGTTCAGCACTAGCTGCTCCTCCCACTTCTCAACATCACGGTACATATTGCAACTTCACATGCAGTAGAAGAACCACCAGAGAAGAAATGGATGGTCTAAAAAACACCTTACCAAGAATGAAGGTTCATGCATGAATTACATTATATCTGGACATTCAACAGAGGTTTATGCTTATAAACTGCACGAATGTCCAGAACCAAAGATTTAGGTCTTAATGCTTTTAGGACACAGACCAAAGAAGACAGCACCTGCCCCTTCTCCACTGTATGACCAAAACTGCATTACAGCTCCAGGCTCCAATCAATTTCAAGACCCACCACATGACACAGGATCTCCTAGAACAATGTTTTTTATTGATAACAGTCCATCAGACTCAGAAACTGCCAACACAGCACAGCAGCAAGTACTGACCAGGAGAGAAGAACAGCAAGTGCTTCATCACCTTGGACCCTTCCCAAAATAAGGACCAGAGACTTTTTTCATCCCCAGTTGACACTGCATTTTGCAAGATTATTTTTTTAAAATTCTTTCTGTAAACTCTATGTATGCATTATACAGATAATATACATTATTTCAGCCAGCTACCTATCCCTCAGATCAGCATAAAACAGATACCCTGATGCAATGAAGTTTGAACCAGAAATTCAGTTCCTGATCAGAGATGGGGCAGCATCTGAACACAAGAAACTGGGAAGAAATTCTTCACAGAGAGGGTGGTGAGGCACTGGAACAGGTTGCCCAGAGAAGCTGTGGATGCCCCATCCCTGGATGTCTTCAAGGCCAGGCTGGATGAGGCTTTGAGCAACCTGGTCTAGTGGAAGGTGTCCCTGCCCATGGCAGGGGGGTTGGAACTAGATGGTCTTTAAGGTCCCTTCTAACCCAAACCAGTCTGTGATTCTATGATTCTATGACTAGTTATTGTTATAGTTCCTATTATAATTTTATTTGGTCTCAGCCTGAGTGTGGAAGCAGAATGTGAGTTCTGCCTCATCCATTAACCTGGAAAGCAAGGCAAGATGTACAGCCAGAAACAGTAAGAACCATCTAGATGTTACACAGTCTTTGCTGCTACTAAGACAGCTCTCTTTCCCCATCTTTGGAAAATGTTGAACCAATTACATCTCTTACCTGTATGGTCCCAGAGTCCTGCTGCCATAATACAAAGCTTCTTCCCAGGATTCCAGGTTAATACAGGCATCCATGGCACAGTCAAGCATTTTCAGCTGATAGATATTTGTGTCCGGAAGACGACCCGTATTGCTGCTCAAGATATTCTGGTACCTTGCCAGAACCTGCTCCCACGCTGTTATTAGCCGTAGTTAAAGAAATATCTTTAATTAAACAAAAATACAAGTTCTAAATGTAAATATTGTTAGCAAGGAGTAAGAGCTACAGGACATTAAGACAGACAAGCTGCCATCATTCCAGACTCTGCTTCTATTCTTGAAAACATACTCGAACTCGGAAGTACTAGCATAGGTAACTATCTTTGTTTACATTTAGCAAAACAATTTCTAAAGAAGGCAGCATTTCAGCAATAAAAGGTAAAAGAAAGGTGACAAAAAGAAAGGATATTTTAATACATAATGAATTAAAATTCAACTACTTTTTATTTAGCTGTTGAAACATTATTATTTACTTAAGACAGGGCTCCAAATCTCACATCCAAGGGCAAGAACCCACAGAAATTTATTTTAACAAAATATCACAGCAGCTAAAAAAGGAAATTTTATTTTTTATATATTAAAATAATAACATATATTCTTAAGCTGTCAAAGATTTGGTTTAGAATTCTCATGGAATTAGAACCTTTTCTTGAAATTAATTAATTTACAACTGTTCCAATGAGAAAGAGAAGAGCATTGATTTTTTTCCAAGTACAGCTGCATGTTTCCTTCATGAGAAAGAAAAGCATCATGGTTCTGATGTCTGACTGTAGTTCAGGATCAAGGATATTGGCACTAGAGAAGATTTTTATCTCTAATGTTACAAGAAGACTTTTTTGTGCGTTTGGGAGAGAGGAAAAGTAAACTGGGGCTCGCATTCAGTTTAGGTGGATATTCCTTACCACAAATCACTTCTTTTCATTACATTCTACATTGGGTTGAATTCTCTGTGGACTGGATTCTTCTGTCTCTGACCACACCTAAGTTGAATACCAATACTCCCAGATTTTAAATGAGTGCTGTCATCTGGGATTTCATAAGAGTCCCAGAATGCAAGTAGTCTAAACACCAAAAAGTTACCATACACACCATTAAGAACAAATAATTAAAAAAAAAATTAGACTTATAGTAAGAGAAGAAATAACACTGTCTGTATCACAGTCCTTTTTATACAGTCAGCTCAAGGAAGTTCAGGAGTCATCTTCATGACATTACTGAAAATACTATTCACCCCAATCCACCAATGGCTTTAAGTGTACACCGATAACCCTGTGATGAAGTAATTACTCCTTCTTGAACATGGGAATATTTACATACTTAAATTTAAGAATGTGACCACTGTGTTGCTGGGCCAGGATTTATAGCATGGTTGTTACAAGACTAAACTAATTATTTGTGAATTGCTCTCATGCCCTTGGATTGAAAGAACCATATAAGGGAAGGAATGTGTTATTATAAGATTGCACCTTAACCTTTATATCTCTGGCAAACATCCATGTATTCTTTACAACTGATTAAGGACAGACAAACAGAAGAATGAGGGATACTATTTCCACTCGATACAATTTTGTAGGAAGTACAAAGCACTGACATTCTTCAAAGATTACCATATTAGCTGATGCACAGTATTAGTCTGTCTGCTTTTACTTCTCATTATACTGCTTTCTTCACTCACTAATATCTAATAGCTTACGTGCTATATTGCAGAAACTGTAGGGACCAAATTTTCAGGTACATAAATTGCAAACTGGAAGACTCACTATCAGCTGCAACAGAACAAAGAAAGAAGCTGGCTGTCCTGTATCTACCCAAGACTACAGGAGCAGCCCTCAAGCAGCTCTGCTGCTGTTGTGTGGCCTGAGATGCAGAGGAATCTTTTTCTCCACAACAAACCCCTTGCACTGGGCTTCAGCATCTTAATTTGTATGCTTGAACTGGAATTTGGGTCTCATACCGTTCACTCACACACTGTTTCAAGTTCTCTAACTGTGTATTGAGCATTACAACACTCTATCGGTTATAATCAGTAGCTCAGGTTTTGGAAGTCACTAACTTTCTCAATTGTAGGAACTGGTAGTTTAATTTGCTAAAAAAAAGAGTTACATTCTCAGAAACTAATGACTAGGTGCCTCAGTCAGCAAGGAAGGTTTTCTGCTGATTCTTGGCAAGTGGACAAACGTCAAGCCCCCTCTTTGGGTAGTGCACTCGCCACTGCATGACAATTAGCACTGGTATTGTGGTGCAGTGGCAGGAAGGATTCACTACAATGTGTTAGATTTATTTTAAATATCAGTTAAATCGGTAACCTTAATTAAAGACCCTAGCAAAATTCAGTATGTGCATTTTCTCCTGACGTTAAATACAGGAACATTAAATAGGATCAGTACTGTGTCTCCATACTTTTGGTATAAAAATGATTGCAACTGCATTTTGCGTAGCTATACTTTAACCTTCAGCTTAAAACACAGGCCTTGAAGTATGACTGAATGCCTGAAGATCTGTTTCAGTATTGTCTGTCTCAATTCAGTGTCTACAAAGGAATTTAAGAGAGACTAGAAAACATATGAAAAGGGAAGTTAGATGAGTGTTTCCCTTTTACTAACAAACAAATCTCTCTGGATTAAAAAGAAACAAATTCAGTTGTTTTTTGTTTTGTTAGAATAAAAATTGTGATCACTTGTTTCCAGCCTGGAATATCACTATGCAAACTTGTTTTAAGCTGCTGAAAAGGAGTACTGCATGATTTATAATGATTCTGTGTTTGCAGTGAACCTGAGTGATTATTGTCCTTGTTATTGTCATTGCTGTGCAAAGAATGAGAACCTGGAAATGTTCACAAAGGGAGTAATGGGACAAAGAATTTAACATTTCAGATCAGCTTTATTTCATTTAGAAGTGGATTTATATGAAGTGGTGGGCTGTGATGGCAGAAGTATAAACCTGAGCCAAAATATTCCTTCGCATCCTAGGCACCTAGTATGCCTTCCATGAAGCAGTTCCACTCCAAGTAAACAGAGACTCTCTTGTCATTAATACAATTAAGAATATTACATGGTTTAAAAATAAAATGAATTAAAAATACATTTCAAAACAACATAAAAATATAAACCTTTAGGAAATAACTCTCGAAAGATGAACTGGTTATGGAGGGGCTCTGGACTGTTTTCACAACTGAATGACAGACTGTAGCCTGTCATTGAAAGGATACCTTGTTTTGATTTTGGATATCTCACTTCATTAATAGCATCTTTGACTTCTTTCCAGGCATGCTCTTCACCAGCCAATTTCTCAGCATCCTGGTTAATGGAAACAAAAGCATTTGATGAGAAAAACAGCAAACCGAGAATATGCAGTAATGATGAAAAACAGGGTCAAAAGATTACATTGACAAAAGCTACCTGTGGGGACTGTATCGCTATTTTTTGTAAATACTCAAAATATCATTTCACCTGGTATTCATACTCAACCTGTGTTTGTAAGTAAATGAGATGATATTAAGAAAAATGAATGCAAAATTGGAAACATTAAATGCTCAAACCAGGTATTATGTTTGCAACAAGAACTATGATCAACCAGAAAAGAGAAATAATAGCATGTCATTCTTACTATCAAAATACATTGAGCAGATCAACTTCTCTCAAAGACCTGTTACCTAACACTGCACAGATCCTTAACCACATTGTAGGAAGGATTTAGTCAATAATTTTGGTTAACCATGTGGTGATTATGGAGACTTTACAAACAGTGGGAGGCTACCTTAATCCATTACCGTTATAAGTATGAGCTTACAGGAGAAGTCTGCTCAGCAAATGCTGAACTTCTGTTTTCTTTCATAACTCATTGCTATTTCTGCCCTATTCCATTGGATTCTATGATGGGATATTTTCCCATCACTTGGTCATAAAGGCGGCTAAAACGATTAATTGGCTACAGCAGTAAGTTTCCCTTTTCAACTCTCTAGCAGTGACTAACTGCACCTTAGGCAAACCAATTGGAACAAATTTTTTAAAGCATCTACAGACACAGTTAAGCATCTTGAGGGTTTTCCAAAAGCATGTAGATATTCAGTCTCCATCGTTATAAGCAACTAAATCCCTTTAAAAATCTGGCCTGCAGTCTCTCTTTCTTTATAAAAGGCCCTGCTACTCGCAAAAGGGTTTTGTAAGTGCAAATTCTTGCAGGAATATTTGAAATACAGTTCTTAAAAAAAAAAAAAAGCCTTCAGCAGGGGTGGAGGCCTGGAGATGAACAGAGATGTGTGAAAATCTGAGCACTTCGTAATCAACAGATGCTCACTAGGCATCACAGAAGTACCTCTATTAAAAAGCCTGTAATCTCTATGTGTCTAGAACTGCAAAGTTTTCTCATTCCACTGATCCTTATTTACCATAAATTCAGAACAGAAAATAGTTACAGTAAAAATCAGCACTCAATTTCACATTTAATTTGCAATTTTGCCTTTCCATCTGCTCCATGAAACAGAAGACTTGTGTCATCCTGGGATGATTAAATCAAGATTGGTCTCAGCTGCCCCACTACTCTGTAGGTCCTGACAAGGAAGTCTGCCTGACCCTACTGCATTTTGCATAATATATTTCCCCTATATGCTGGGTTTAGTCAGGAAAGAGTTAATTCCCTTTACAGTGGCTGATATGAAGCTGTGTTCCTGGATTTATGCTGAGAAAAGTACTGATAAGGTGTCTTTTTAGCTGGTGCTGGGGAGTGCTTGCACCAAATTCAAGGTCTCTCTCAGCTTCTGATACTGCAGCTGCATTCCCAACTCTCGCTACAGGCAGTGTGGGGACACACAGTTAAGACAGCCAACCCAAACTGAAAGGAGTATTTCATTCCATAGCACATCATGCTCAGCACATCAGTGGGGAGTGGGTTTGGGAGCCATTACTCTTACAGTTACACTTCCACTTCCTAACACACTCTGTAACTCCTGTGTTAGCTGATTTGCTAACTCCTGTGCTGGCTCGTTTGGGAGGAAGTTGGGGGGTTTAGTAGTTTTCCCAGTTGTGCTGTCGCTGATAGGGTTCACTCGGACTCTGCTGTGACAGTGCTCGGGCTCCAGCTCTCAGACTCTCTGGCTCTAACTCTCACTTCTTGGGTCCTGATTGTGCATTGGTGAGCAGGTGGTGAGCAATTGTATCATACTGTATAATGTGTTTTATTTTCTATTATTTTAATTACTTATTAGTATTATGTGTATATATTCATTTGGTTTCAATTAGTAAATAGTTCTTATCTTGATTTTACGAGCTTCCTTATTTTTTTTTCCTCCGATTCTTCCCCTCTGCTGGAGGAGGGGAGGGGGGATCTGTGAGAGCGACTTTGTCGTATTTTGCTAGCCGGAGGTAAGCCACAACACCCTATGGTCAAAAAGATCACCTGGAAATAATTTTGTGCATAGCTGAATTTGCCACCAAAAAGCATAAGGTGAATGTTAGGACAAAAAAGCTATTAGTGTAGAAATTTTATCAGCACAGTTAATATACATACCCACCCCTGCTACAGCTTTGCAATAGACTTACACTGAATCTGTTAGATTCAATGCAACCTCTACCAGTTTTTATGGGACTACACCAATTCCTGAACTTAGCCGGCTAACCTGTAACAATCTGTCACTAAAACATCTTTGTAGATCAAGCACTGCTCAATGACTGATCCAAAGAAAAAAAACCAATCTGGCATGCAAGTTATTAATAATGATGTCTACGAAATTTTAGGCTTAAGGAACTACTGAAAAAGAAAAATTCTTTTAAAGCTATCTTTTCCTACAGGCTCAAGTATAATTCTCAGTATTTCTGTAACATGCTGTCAGTCTTACAACTAAAACCTCAGAAACATGGGAATTGGGACAGATTTATAATTGGGGGTGGGGAGAAAAAAAGAAAAACCAGCCAAAACCAAAACAACTCTATGGCAAGTTACAGGCCAATGACCAATGCCTCATTAGGGTTCACTTTGCACACAGTGGGACTGATGGATGAAGCAGTTTAAAGTGTTCATTGACATGGGATTAATCTTTCTCTTTCTTATGCAGTCTTTTGAGTTGCATTTCTTTGCTTCTAGCATTTCATTGACAATACAAAGCAGTGCAAGGTTGGGGTTTCCTCTAACCTTTACACTAGAGCCTAGGGTTAAGTCAACACTGGTTTCATATCCAGGTAGAGAATAGGGAGTGTCTGTTGGACCAATAATCTCCCAGCCCTCTCTGGATTCATGGTCTTTATCCATTTTGTAAAACATTCGAGGATGGAGGGAGCTGGGCAGGATGCCCAGCTCTGGGAAGGATTTAAGTCACAGGTTTCAATGAGATGTTTTCTGTGTTCTCAAGATTAGGTATTTTGGGGATTGGCTGATGTAAGAACAAGCAAAGACCTGGCTAGCTGGGCCTCTTACACCTCTACTGTTCTTCAACAGCTTTCCATACATTAAAGAAGTCCTGTCCTTTACTAACATTCCAAATAGGCAGCCAAGCAGTGGTTGCAAAACAACTAGGAGGGCTTGTTACTGAGAATCCTTCTGCCTTCCAGCCTAATAAGCTTTTTGCAAGTAAGTTGTTTCTCTCCCTTGGACAATGCCTTGAAAGTCATGGCCATGTGACATGACTAAGCCAGCTAAAAATACAAAGCTGCATTGGAGTTGGAATTATGGAAATAATTGAAGTGATTAATAGTTACGCTGAACTGTTTAATTTAATCTAAGAGCATGGCAGTAACAGCTATGGGAGATTTAGCTTCCCACAGAGTAACACCCATTCAGATCATCTCTTTTAAGAACATGTTCCTAGTCAAACTTCCAGGTCTGCAGAGCTGACAACAACAAAGGAAGACAGGCTTTGTTTCATCTGTAGAAAAGGAGAAACTAGCTGAAGAAAAGAAAATGGCTTTTGAAAAGGAAGGAAGACTTAGCAATTTGTGCCTAATTATTTTCCTTATTTCTAACATTGACAGTAAACATAAGAGTTTGCTCTTCAGAACAACAAAACATCTGCATTTTGGTCTAAAAATTAATTAGACTAGATAATCTAGTCACAAAACTGTGTAACAACCTCAGGATGGCTGAAACCAGCATGCTTTACAATTGAGCTTTCACACATAGAGGCGTGCTGGAGAAAAGTGTTGAAGGCTCATGGGGAGAGCAGAAAAGACAGCTGCAATACACACTTTTCCATGGCAAGAACACAACCTCACAATATTCTTAATAACACAGGTACAGTCCATTGGAGGCAGAAGCGTCACTGGATGTGGTAGCTGAACCCACAATCTAGGGTGCAAGGAAAACCAAAATTGATCCTGTGACTTATTTTGAGCAATTACTCCAGATGGAACATGGTTCCAGCACCTCCTTTTGACGTATTCCAAGCATGTGCAGGGGAAACCTTTTCATGGAAAGGTGAGTTATGATGCAACAGCAACATTTCTGTTCCATCTCTCCATTCTTCCAATAGCATAGCATGTGCTGCCACAGCTTTCCTGACAAAACACACCTGGTGACTCGTCATCTTAACACTGAAGCTTTCTGGAAATCTCCATGGACTACCTATTCCTGGCTGCTTAGACCTGTGCTTCTAATCCTTTAAACAGAACAATTTCCAGTTATATTTGGTTCTTCTAGTAAAACAAGATATAATCTAAATTCTTTACACCTGATGCCTCTCAAAAGAAAGACACTGTGTGTCTTCATATCTCCTTCAATTTAGTTAGGGTTCATAAAACATGAAGGCTCGCCTACATAATTCAACCAGACAAAATTCTACCCTTGAAATCTATTTGGCTCTTCAAAATGAACAAATGAAAATAGTCTGTAAAGCAACATTTTTCTGCCATAAAGAACCATCTTTCCTTCCCTAAATTTCTCATTAATTTCACTGTATAAAGGATTAAAGAACAAGATTATTTTTGTAAAATATTTACTTGAACACCATAATTTCTACAGTTTGTAGAACCAAACAATACTAGTTATTTTTCTTTCAATATACTTTTCCAGTTCTTATATCCAATTATTCTCCAGACTTAAATTTGTAGGTACTCATTGCAATCTGTATTTCAGGAACCTGAGAACAGACATGATCAGCTCTGCCCAGCACATCCTGTAAATGCTGATAAAATTAGCTTGTGATACACAATTCACCTCTAAATGTCAATATTTGCTTTAAATATTATGCAGTTTTCCACAGTTTAGGTTCCATTAGTGACACTTGTAAAAATGAAGTTATAACCACTTATAACAAAGCTATAACAGAAGAGGGAGAAATAAAAAAACCAGAGGGTATCTGATGAAGATTATGTTCTGTTTGCATAGCGATCAGACGTAAAATGTTCTGTGGTTCTGAGTTTAAGTGATAGGAAGAGTTATAATAAAAGCACCATCTCCTGAAACAATTACAGACATCGCCCACCACAGAAATAAGCACTTGAAAATGTTCACCTGTTCCATTCCCTCTTATTCCTTTGCTCCCACGTTGTTTGTAAGAACTAGTTCTCTCCCTATCTCTTCTGCTGTACTAGTGTCCTGAGCACATCCCATCCTTAATGGAACTCTCCTTAAAAATCAACATAATCTTCAAAGTACAGATACCTGTTTCTCTTTCCTTCCTGTTGCTTTACACCACTCCTCTTTCCCATTCTTCTACCTATTCACTTCAAGCACCACTGCTTTTACATGCAATGTTAGCAGTCACTGTTCTTTGCTATCCCAACATTTAAGATCCTGAATGTTAAAAGATTCCCCCCCACAGCACATTCTCTGAGAGAAACAAGCTCTCTTTCCAAAACAAGCATATGCCAGCCAGTCAGCATCATCACCCTCTCAGCCCAAACGCATTCCCACAGCCCCAGCATTGCTCACCTGTAATGGACTGCACCTCCAAAAGTCTCCTGAACATGGAAAAAGTTGGTTAAGGGCTGGTTCTACTTTCATACTTTGGCTACAGGATAGAAACAGGACATGGACTTCCTGTCCTCTCCACAAAGTTCATCTTTCTCCTTCTCACAGAGGAAGGCAGAGAAACAAGCCAGAGATTTGCCACGGAGAGGAAACGTGAAGCGCTCCTCACATCCCTCCACAGAAAGGAGAAGTGGGGACATGAAACTCCAAACAGTAAGTAGCTCCTACACCTCTTTTTAACCTTCCCAGCCTTCCTCCTACAAGAAGTAGGTCCAAGGGCATCTTCATTATTTTCAGTGTTCAGGTATCCAGTCCCATATAAGCAGAAACAAGCAAAGCTTTTTAGGGTGTATTGGAGTGCCAGGCTACCCTGAGAGGAATAAAAACCAAGGTCTAAAGTTTTCTATGATGACCAGTATCTTCTCTTCTAAATACAAAAATGGAATCAAGAGTGGAATGTAAGCACCAGCAAATGTCAGTTTTATAACAGTAAAAGGCTATAAGCCATAGTTAAAACAGAAATTAGGGATTTAATATGAAATACTATTTGGCATGCTATTTTTGCAAGACAGCGAAATCACAATAAATCATAATAGTTCCTTCGAGACACAAAATCTATGACTATATAATGATAATCCTGTGAGACAGCAGCATATAATTCTATTCTATTTGTAAATGTTTAAAAATACCTTTAAAAAGAAAGTTTTCTGTAATATTTTAACACTTTAAAAGGTACAGATACCTCACACATCTGAACATATCATATACATTGCTGACCATGGTTTATTATTTGCTTAATTTCTAAATATTTAAATTGCAACCACATATTTGAATTTGTACTTTTTATTTTTGAATTCTGAAAGTAAAATAAGTCACATTGCTGTTGGGTGCCATACTGCAGTGGTGTAGTACATTGTTCAGTATTAAGGCAGCCTGCATTACTTCACATAATCAATATCAGCTCTTCATGGATTAGTGACTCTAGTGTCTGGAAGTACATAGGAGCTGCACAGGCAAGTAATACTCTAAATTGTATAGGTATTGGAAAATTTCACAGTCGTTCACACCATTCATGTTTAAGTGCTCTGCTTATGCATTCAAATCAAAATGAAGGTTTCCCTAGACCCTGCGTACAATTAGTACAGGAAAACAAGCACTTTCACATGCTAGTATGAATAACCTTCCTTTAACATTATCCAACTTAGGTACAACATTACAATATTTACTTAGAAACTTAAAAAGAGGCATCATAAACAACTGTGGGAAGTTTATTAAAATGAGATGCATTTAATAAAGATAAAATTAAGATCAGCAAGTGCATTTTAAGAAGTCCGTTTAATTTAATAAAAACAAATGGCACAAAGATAAGTTTAACCCAACAGCATCTTAGATTTAGTTAAGTCTTAAAATGTAAGGTAGGACAGGAGAAAACAGACCAACAGCTCTCAGCCTCTCCACTTGCAAGTCAAATATCTGTCAGGCTCACAGTTCTGCACACCAAAAATAGTAATAGCATTTCTGTCAGACTTATACTCCACTCTTATCCACTGCAATCCCACTTCAGCTATTAAATTCTGTGATTTTTTTTTTTTAGACACATGCTTTTTTAAACAGCCTTTTCAAAGATCACTGGACATGTGTATTTTATGTTACAGAGGCAACCTCATAAATGTTTGAGAGAGAAACAAATCGACATCCCTCTTCCTAGCGACTCCCCTGCTTATAGATTCAAGGGTCATATTAGCTTTCTTTGCCAGAGGAGAACACAATGTTTTCCATTTTCCTCTTAAAATGCCCATGCTGAGATTCATCTGACCAAATGCAGACATTTGGGCTACCCTTCTATTAGACAGAAAAAGAAACACTCTGAGGATGTAATCTGTAGTATCCTAAAGCAGGTTTCTAAAGTATGTCAGATGAATAACAGTCAAAAGTGTGTCCATTTTTCTCCATTTTATCCATAAAGGAAGTCTAGAGTAACTAGCTCAGGTGCCGACATTTACACTGTAGCTGTCTGAGATTTGGTGAAATAAATCACAGCTGTAGATCCCATTTCAGATGCGGAACATGTGTTCTACCTTTGCAGTGGTAGCATATTTTATTTCAATAGGTCTAATTTACCAAGCATTCCAGTATTATTTACCTGTCCCCATAAATGTTCATTATTCTCTCAGTCTTTGTCATCCACAAGTTTTACTGGCAACGATTCTGCAATTACTTCCAATTCATTCATGAAATTGCTGGGTACTGTAGAAATAGGGTTATTATGGACACACTCTGAAACTACTCAGAAAGTGATGATTATGGTGATTTAATGTTTATGTGTGTTGTCAGAACAATTTTTAGAGTGTATATATATTTAGAGTGTATATGCATAAATTCCTGTAGTAAAAGACACCATAAAACCTCAAAGCTTTCATTAGTCTTGAACATCACAGCCCAACTGAACTTTTTGAAGACCACTAATTCTCACAGATCAAGGGTTATTATTAAAGCTTTTCTGTTTTACATGCACCCTCTGTGGTAAAAGCTAAGCAAATAACGTTACAGACAGTATTTTCTCTCTCAAAAAGCAGCACACAAGGATCCTAGGCTACTTCGCATGAAAGCAAGCTAGTATCTAAAGAAATTGGTCAAAATACAAACAACATACAGGGCTAAGCAGCTAAATTTCACCATAGCATCTCGCCTAGACCTGGACACTCTTCAAATGAAAGGCAAATGTATTTAACACATTCTGAAGTAATTTCAGTTAAGTGCTGGTCATTCTGGATGCTGACCAAAACATTTCTCATATTTTTAAACTAGGTCCCTTAAACACTACTACTTTTGGGGAAAAAGGAGTCATAATTACACAAGGACTATCCTTGTTCTTTTCATTGCCCTTTCTCCATACTGTTTTACTAAATCCTTGTGCTGCACACAGCTTGGGCCCCTTGGGGTGACCAGCCTTTTGGAGGCCAAACACCCCAGTGCATACTCCCAGTCAAGACGATGGAAGTTGCAGTTTATTCCATGAGCAACAGGACCAAGTTTTTTGTCTATGACAGCATTGCCTTTATAAACCTCCTAATTTCAGGAGCGTAGGGCTGACTGAAAAACTTCCATCCCAGCTGCATAGCTGTGATTATGATACTGTCAGATTATTCAGTTACAAACTGAAATAAAAATTGAGTGGACCGCGGGAAGAGCAATAAACAGAAGTTCACTATTTATCAACTCAGAAAAGCCAGAGGATGGGAGGAAGGGAGGGAAAGCAAAGTACGTACAGCATAGCATCAGAGAAATAGGGCCTTATGCCAGACCACCCAAAAATTCTTGGCATGTTTGTAATTCCATTGTGATTTCCAGCATAAGTCCAAAAAAACCCTGTGGGTAATTCAGTTACCTGAGGAAGGATACTGTTCAGACTAATCCCTAGCAACTGTGAGGCTGTTATTTCAGACTGTCTTAGACATTAGACGTCTGTTAAGGCAACCTCTAGGTCTACCTTACCAAACAACCTGACAGCTATAAGGCAAATCTGCTTTATTCCTTCATTCTGCAAACCTGTGGAGACACAGAGTGCCACTGAGGACATTTAGTGGCTCAAAAAAAGATAGGTAGGTCCAAATTCCTCAGCATATTTATGTATTCACAATGCATAATCCAATCCACATTCATCAGTGCACTGAAATATGTACTTAAGTTTAAATGCATGCATAGATACCATTGAAGTTAATATTTATGTGAATGACTAAACACTTCACTAAGTAGAGGTTATTTGTGTATCAAAGTTCAATTTATTCTTCAGTGATTTGAAGAGTTTGTGCCCATTGAACTATGGGTTCTAACTGAAGATATACTGACATGAAGTTACATATTTATTTTGAATAATAATTATTTTGAACACTAATATCAAAATAATTTAATACCTTAATGCACGATTTATCACGTGATAAAATGATAGCTATAGAAATTACGTTTTTTTAATGTATACTGCAACGTAAACTAACAATATTTTGTTTACTGCAGCATACATTTTCTGAAAGAATGGGTATGAAATACTGGAAGTTTAGGGTTTAAAACAGCACATGCAATGTGGTTAAGATTACACACAGTTTATCAATCTACTCAATACTTTAAAATATTTGACAGATCTCAAAAGTAAAGTGGTAATTCCTAGAGTGTTGTTAAAAAGTGACTGCCTAACTCATTAGCATGTTGCTTGAATATTCACTGTCAGGGCTGAAATCAGTGACCAGACTTTTAAGTTCCAATTTTCAAGTAATGAATAAAAAACGATTGACTTCATTTTGTACAAGTGGAGCTCTTAAGAGAGCACAATATCTGGAGTTTCCTCCTTTAGAATTCTGCCAACAAATTTTATCATCCCCTCACTGAATATTACTTTCATATAATCAAAGGAGAGGTATGAAAGTACCTTTAAAAGATGTTGTACAGTGTTTTAGTCATTTTGGGAACTTATATTTTGGAGAATTATTATTGTCTATCCTCTAACTAATGCCAATTTAAACCAGTAGAGGTTCTTCCAGTCTTTAAGGGAAGAGCAAGAAACACTCCATAAGGCAAATGACTACCTGAAACAAACTTTCCTGTATATTTCTATTACTCTATTATTTTGATCCAATAATACGAATGCTTTTTTCGTTGTCACAAAAAATAGGAAAACATCCACATCCCAAAGAGTGAAAAGGACATTCTCTAAAATGCCACCATGTAACGGAAACTATTATAAAACTCTTGAATATTTCTCCAGGCCTTTATTTACTGTTTGAATAGCTATGAGGCAGCTGGTTCCTGTTGATTGCCACTGGTAGAAGTTTTTACATTCCTGAGCAACCAATGGTGACCAGCCAAGGTGATTCGAAGGCAGGAGAGGTAGCCTAGATTACAAAATGTGCCCTGAAATTTAGACATCTTAACTCACACGGAAGCAACTGTTTATGGGACCTGCTGGAACAACATATTTTGGTGAGACATAATCTGTATTCGATTTCCAATTTTCCAAATCAGTTCACAGTACTAATAATCTATTTTTCTGTCTCCTGATAAGTATTCTCCACCAAGTACTTCATTCATTGCTTAAAGAGATCACTTAAAATATTTTGCCAGTCAGATGGATGAGTGTCACCCCACAGAAAAGCATGCTGTCTCAACCCCTTCTTTTCTGAATTGCTTTGTCAGGTAAGGGTTAGAGGTACTGGAAAAGCAGTTCATTTTCCATGGCATCCCCCTTCATTAACCAAATAAAATGTAGTAGTAACTGAATATCACAGTATCTTTCTCCTTTATACCAAATGTCTGTAGATTCAAACTATTGTATTGTTAGGCAGTAGCTGGAATCACATCAAAAGCATTCAAAGCTCAGATTTCTTTTGTGCAAAGGAATGATGCAAACTTAATGTAGAGTTGTACACCAGAAATAATTTGATTGTAAAAATTTAGTTGTTTAGTTGTCAAAGGAAGTGCTGAAACTTTAATTTATATTCAACACTTGTCAGCACTAAGATGAAGATTCATGCCTTATCTTTTCTAAAGCAATATGATGCAGCAGCATATTTTTCTTGAGGAGTGTGGTCAGATAATTCTTGGGCAGAGTTGTGATACACTGTTTTACCATGCTCCCCAGTTCAAATCACTGCAGTGTAATCAACGGCTTTCATACAATTCACTGAGCAATCTTGTAGAAAATAACAGGACATCCTGCAATGGGTCAACCAATTACACAGTCCTCTGCTGTAACTCACATGGCTGGAGTAAATTCAGCCTTTTCAAGCCTGCTGCCTTTTACACAACAAAAAGTTCCTATTCATGTCTAAAAATAAAGCTCACAAATGCAAAATTTATAACTACAGCTTTAGTTACTGCATTGTTGTGATATTAATTAAATTATTGGCAAGAAATTGATATGGCACATTACTTACCACAGCAATTTTTCAATTCAAAGCATTCAGTCTGCAGTTTTCCAGCATCAAAAGTTATAGACTTCCCTGCTATTCAGATGAGCTCATTCTTGTTTTAATAGACCTCAGAGGATATTAGTTAAAAACTGGAATAGATTTAGGCATGGAAGACCCTCATTTTGTCTTTTGCAATCTATGATGCTTCCTACAAATTCAGACAAAGCCCCAAACTTTGAAGAATTACCATCAAAAAGAAATTAGAATGATGTCACGATAACTGATGACCTTGTCATAGAGTCATAAATCAATGACTCAATCTTTGAAAAATAAAATTAAAAATAAAATTAAAA
>NW_010268756.1:0-10294 GCF_000690775.1 Eurypyga helias
CCTGCCCAGCAGAAGGCAGGCAGGTGTGCTCTGACAACATGTCATTATTTTATCCTCCTCCCATCCAGACTTTCTCATCCCTGCCACCCTGCAAAAGGTATCGAGGAGGTGTTTTAGAAGGTGGAAAAGGAGGACTTGGCTTTTAAACCCACAGAAACATAGTGAGTCAGGAAAGGTTTCAGAAGAGAGAGGCAAGAAAATGTCTGTGCTATCACCCTTCAGTCTTTCCTGAACATGTTCTTTAAATCTTTCTACTGAATTGTTCCTGAATTTTCTCAGCACAGCCAGAGTTTTGCCCTGCAAACCCATCTCCAACAGATAGGACCATCTGGCATTGTTATAACACCAGTCCCACCCATATCCATCACGACTCTCAGCTGCCAGTGGTGAACTGGGAACAGAGGACCAGAGCCACAAAAGAGAGATAAGGGAAGGTGACAAATACACAGCAGAGATGCTGAATCATTGGAGTTCAATAGGATCACAGTCCCCAGGCTGATCAGCACTGAGAGCCTCTGGCATGAGGAGTGGTCCTCCAGGTGTACATCACTGCTGGTCCAGCTTTCTTGGGAGAGAAGGAGAAATTCTCATCATCTGTCAAAAGTTATCACCTGAACCCCCCAGACCCTAGCTCAGCCCTGGGGTCACCCCACTGCTGGAACAAATTTGTGCTAGGCAGGGGCTCTGTTGATTGTGTCTGTAAAGATATATGTTTGGGTTTTTTCACTTTCAGCTATGATCGTTTGAAAACAGCTTCTGTATTTGAAAAGCAGTGTACTGACTCGCTTCTGCTCATTTGCTTTCCACCTCAGAGTTTCATTTCACATTTCTCAACATCTTACCAGAAGCTATTCAGGTTTGTGCTCTTTCTATGACAGGACAGATCCTCAAACTTGAAACTGCACATTTTGGATAGAGATGTCTGTTCCAAGGCTTACAGCTTGGCTTTTTAGAAAGATCTGAGCAATTTGCAAAATTTGGATTCGGCTGCTGTTTCAAATGAATGCAGCTGAGGCTGGGTGGTGTTCTGAGCCCCCTCTGGTGGTAGGGAGCTCAAGTACAGCATTGGACACAGCCAAAGGGCGGCTGTGGCACTTTGAGTGGGGTTTCTTTGGCCTAGAGTAAGAATAAACCTGTCATATATCGAAGGAACTGGTGGAGATGTCAGACAGATGAGCAAGGGACTCGTGTTAGAGCTGTGGGGACATGGCTGTGCTATTGAATAGAGCTGCAGGGTTTAACTCCCTGTTAGGGGAGAGCCTGGCTTCCAGAGGTAGGATGTTCCTTTGGACAAAAATCCTGCCCATTCCTTCACCCTGAAAAGTGAAATGCTTTGCACACTCTCTCTCTCTTACCACAGTCCTTAATCGTAAGTGAAAGCCCTCCCACACGTGGCTGAGATCTGCCTGTGGCCCAGCAGCATTCATAGCAATTTTCTCTCTCGTTTGATAGTTTAATAATAGCCTGAGTAGCATTCAATGCTACTGCTGTATTTGCCGCTTCTGGTACAGACTGAATGTCGATTCTTCACAAAGCTGGAGGTTGAGATATTCACAAAAGCTTTCTTCTTATGCTGTGTTCATTATTGATTTGTTTAGTGTTCCCTGAACACTAAAGTGAAATATAAATTTGGAGAGGCCTGGCAGGTTGACTATATCACACTCCCCAGAACCCCTGAGGGCAAGTGCCGTGTGCTCACAATGGTGGAAGCCACCATGGGGTGGCTGGAAACATATCCTGTATCCCATTCCACTGCCCAGAATACCATCTTGGGCCTTGAAAGACAAGTCCTGTGGCGACATGGCACCCCCAAAAGGATTGAATCAGACAATGGGACTCATTTCCAACATAGTCTCAGAGAGACTTGAGCCAAAGAGTGGGTGTATCACATCCCTTGCCATGCACCAGCCCCTGGGAAGGTCGAACGGTGCAATGGGCTGTTAAAGACCATCCTGAGAGCAATGGGAGACGGAACTCTCAAAAACTGGGATACACATTTATAAAATGTCCCTTGGTTAGCCAACACCAGAGGATCTGCCAGTCATGCTGTCCCTGCCCAATCAAAACTTTTACATACTGTGGAAGGAGATAAAGCCCCTGTAGTGCACATTAAAAATATACTGGGAAAACCAGTTTGGGTTACTAAAAAAAGTGCAGTGGTCAAAGGCAAACCCATCCATGAGGTTGCTTTCACTTAAGGACCTGGTTGCACTTGGTGAGTAATGAGAGATGGGGAAGTCCGCTGTGTACCTCAAGGGAATTTGATTCTGAGTGAGAATAGCCAATGATTTGAATTGTACAATGATAATTGCTACGTAATACTGTGTGTCATCACTGCTGCAGTTGCTGGATGCCATAGCAACGGTATTGTAATAAGAATCACCCAGTTTAATGAAGAATGAACTTTGATGAAACTGAGCAAAGTGCCGTGGTGGTGGAACCAGAACAGACTTCAGCAGGCAGCAATCCAGCACCACACACCGTCTCTCGTGCCTGAAGGACTGTTATGACAGATGGAGCCCAAAGTCATGGATCGAATTAACTCAATGGTCATTTTGGAGGGATGGCCCATAGACTAAGGGAATGATATCTTTGTGTATATATCAAAAGACAGGAAAAATGATGGTGATTTATTGGAAAGTATGGGACCCAGGCATGATGTAGGTGGTGTAGAATAAGGCGTGGAGAATGTGCTAGTTTCAGCTGGGATAGAGTTAGTTTTCCTCCTAGAGCTGTGCTTTGGATTTAGCATGAGAATAATGTGATAACACACTGATGTTTTAGTTGTTGCTTAACAGTGCTTATACTAAGCTGTCATGGTTTAACTCTGTCCCAGCCAAACCCAGCATGTAAGTCAAGGACTTTTCAGTTTCCCCTGCTCTGCTAGAGAGGAGGTGCACAAAAAGTTGGGAAGGGACACAGCTGGGACAGCTGTCCCAAACTGTCCAAAGGGACATTCCATACCATATGACATCATGCTCAGTATATAAACTAGGGGAAGTTGGCCATGGGGCAATGATCACTGCTCAGGGACTGGCTGGACATTGGTTGGTGGGTGACGAGTGGTGGCATCACTTGTTTTTCCTGAGTTTTCTTTCTCTCTCTCTTTTTGTCATTTTCCTTTTCATTAAAATTTATTATTATTTTAATTTTATTATTTCAGTCATTAAACTGTTCTTGTCTCAACCCATGAGCTTTCCTAATCTTACTCTTCTCATTGTCTCCCATACTACACCGGGGCAGGAAGGGTGAGTGAGCAGCTGTGTGGTGCTTGGTTACTGATGGGTGAAACCATGACACCCTTCCATACCTTCTGTTTCAGTTAAAGAAGAACTCTGAAAAAGAAAAGGAGGAGAAAAGGCAGTTTCTGTGGGCTCATGTTAGTGTTCCTGACCTATACCCCCTTGGTCCTGCATGCCTGTAGCTCAACTGAAGTCAAGCTGACATACAATCCCTGTTGCTGCATCAGGCTGGTCCATATTGATCTTTATGTATAAATTCCCCTAACTTCAAGGAGAATATTAGACCTCTGAAAGGCCTGAGCAGCCCCTTGTAGCCTGCAATGGGAAAGGTGTCCTCTGTGCATTTGCTGCAGGAACTGCTGGGCTGTTTTCAGGCTATTTCTCTGCAATCCAGAGGCAGCTGTGTTGCAGCAACAGCAAAAGAAACCCCAGGCTGGGAATCTGTGATATTAAACTGAAGCAGGCACGGGGTCATCTCTTGCCACAAGACAAGTGGTATTACTCACACAATGTGAACAAGATCTATCCCAGGGCTTATGAAGACTGTCAGCTTTGCACACAATGATAAAAGGCATTTAGGAAATCTCTCTTCTTTTTTCGATGTGTTGTCTTTTCTGGGAGTTGCTCATTTGCCGGGTTTGTGCTCTCACGCTGAACGCATTTTGAAGCTCTCTTCAAGCGCTGTGTATTTCATTGGCTTCACAGGCGGACACCTCGTGCGATACAGTCTGTCTTGCTGGCAGCCCGTGAAATATTTTGCCATTGTTCTTTTTCATTTGGCACACAAGAGTCTGCACACAGTGTCCAGAATAGCCAGGGCCAAGTCACTGATGACATCGTGGTTTCTGGAAGAAAAACTTCTTCAGGGAGCAGGGGCTGTATGTGCAGCTTTGGGCTAACTACAAAACAAAGCCAATTTATTGTGTAGAAAATGAAAAATATGCTCAGGAAGATAAAATGGAATAATAATGTTGACTACTAGCAGAGGATGTGTTGGACAAGCGCAAAGTCAATGTGATTGTACTTTACACTGTACCAGCAATTGCATCATTAGGATAAGCCCTAGCTCTCCGTGAATTCATCCTTGTGCCTTGGTGGCCCTTTCCCTCTTACAGGGGCAACCTGTGGTCCAGAATGACCTGCCAGGATTTGGCAGCAGCTCATCTGGTGGAAAGCAGGACTCCACAGCAAGCCTCCTGTCTTGGGAACCCATCACTTCCAGGCCTGATGGGCCCCAGGTTGTGACAGTGGTTTCCCTTTTCTGTCATTTTCTTTCTTTAATATTTTTAAGATGGCTGCAGGTATCAAATGGTAAAAGTCCTCTTTTCTCACACTGCTGCAGGAAGATTCATAGATTACTCTCATTTTCCAGGTAGTATTGTAAACTCCAAAGCAAGGAAGAGCCAGCTGTGAGGCAGGGAAGAGGAACACAGCAGCAGCTATTCAACTGTCCTGGGAGATTCGCATCCTTCAGCTAATAATTGAAGTAGGATATAACACTAGAATTAATTTTAAATAACCTAAACAATTAAAGAGCAATCACTTCTTAATTGTATGCAAGATGGGGGAAGCAATAGGATTTAATTTCAATAAAATCTCAAACCACTCAGGTATGATTTTATGTATTACAAAATTGACAGAACTTCCTGCTTTGTGATGCTTTGCGTGCCTGAAAATCCTGTGCTTTATTTATCTTTGCCATAGACATGATAAACCATGGTATGGACTTTGCTTAATACTCAGCACCTGACTGAAGAATAAACCTACACTCTGTTTTTTAATTATAATCCCAAGTCTGTCCAGCATTATCTGCCCTCTATGCCAAAGTTCACTGGGAGAACCCAGCACTGAGTTGAATGATACCCTGTTTGTTTTGGTATTACTTATTAATTATATTTTTTAGACAGCCCAGGTAACAGAGAAACTTTCCAGAGCACACAGCTAACTCTGTCTCTCCCTGGCAGGGCTGATGGCTCAGCAAGGGGAATGTGAGGGGGGCCTTCAGGTACGCTTGGGCTGGAAAACCTTACCGAAATCTGGGTAAACCGAAGGAGAAATGAGAGCAAATGTAACAGCTGGATTAGGTGGCTGCTGGAGTGCTTCAGGTGAGCTGGTGAGCGGCACAGCAGTACAACAGTTTTAGGTGGTTTCTTCCTGATTTTTTTGCCTTTGTAGTTGCAGTTTAGTGTTGGCTTTGTTTGTTTGTTTTTTTGCTAGTATTGGTAGCATCATTCCAGTTTGGTGGCATTTAACCTTGCTGCTAAAATAACTGCTGCAGAAATTGTCATGAGGGAATTTATTCTGTCTTTGTGAATACGTTTGTACAGCATGAAATAAAGAAGGCCTGAGGCAAGCTATTGAACAACAAGGGGAAGACAAAATATTGACTCACCAATTCAGTAAGCATCATCTGCCTGGCGTGCTGAACAAGGCAGGGGTCCTAAGAAACATCTCCCTTGATCATGTTATTAAGGAATCTCATAAGGCAAAGAAACAGGAGGACTGGGGACAGCTGCATGGCCTATAGTAAGCCTGATAAATTTTGAATACTTGACTTGGCAGCATGTGAATATCTAAAACTCATACATAATTCATATAGGTAGGCAAAAGAACTGATATACCCAGACATATATTTCCAATTCATGTAATTCAGTGGTAGTTTCATTTCTGGTGTTAGTGGTTCCGTTTATTCTTGTCTTGGTGCCCGTTGCTTTTATTTAAAGTAGCCCCTTCTGATGTCCTGAGTCACTCAGAAGAGGAGGACGCGAGGATCCAGCTTTAGCTTCTCCAGGCAGCACTCTCAGTCCAATGCCTTAGTTGTTGTCAAGGAGACATATCTCTGGCATATATCTTCTCTGTGGTTTCTCTTCTTAGTATGCTTTTCCATTGCTATGGAGACTATCAGAAACTCATTTAGCAACTCCCAGTGCCCCACGAGGAATGTGGATTTCATAACACACTGATCAGGATGAGGAGTGCTGTTTAATTTTTGGCCTCTCACCTGCACTGTCCAGCCTGGCTATGCCAGGGACTGTCTGTCTGAGACTTTCTGAACTGACACAGCACAGCTTTGAGGGGAGGGCTGTAAAAAGGTGGCTTCACTGGGGACATACTAGAAGCTGAGGCAAACTTTGCGTGTGGGAGGTAGCCAAAGGCTTGCCCTGGCTTCTTGGCATGGCTTGCCAAGTGAAAACCCTCTTATCCTCCAGGTCCCAGCGTTCTGCTGAGTTCTCATGCCATTGCTATCTCTGGTAAAGACACCATTTCAGATCAAGGAGTAAGGGTTTGCATGGTGTAGGTGAACTCTGGAGACTTTAAGGATTTCCTAATAATTTATTTTGGGGAGACATAATTACAGGAAGGGCTATTAAGGGACAAGTCTCCAAATAGCAAGAGGGACTGACTTGCTGGGGTAAGAGCAGAATAAGCTCACAAAACCAAGCATCGGGGCAGAGGATGCGGGTATGGTGGTTTTCTATGGATACTACATGAAGAAAACCAGATGGAACCAAGGAAAACGCCTAACAACAATGGTGCAAAAGAGAGGGAAACAGAACCACTCTGATGGCCACCACTGCAGGGCAAGAGAGAGGAAACCACACAGCGGGGCTAGTGGTGTGGAGGTATGCAGTGGGAGGGAGGATCTCTGCCTTGGTTTGCCTGGCTCCCAAGGCTGTGTCCCCTGGCACTGCAGATGAAGGCTGCACCCTACTCAGAGCAAGACCCAAGTTAGTTTGTCAGTCAAGTGGTGGCACTTTGAGTCCTAGCGAGTGGCAGGATGGTTGTGCTAGAAGCAGCACCATCCCAGCGATAGAAGAGGCATTGGCAGGCTGGAGGAACCTCACTGTGTGCTGGCACCGTGTACCCAAACCACTTTGGTCAGTACAGAAGTGTAGGCTTTACAAAGAAACCCAAGACATAAGCGAAGGTGTCATTTGTGGTTTACAACAGCTGGTGCACAGGAAAGCGGTCACGGCTGCGCTGAAGGGCCAGCAAGCAATGGGTTTGAGCATACCAGTGTCTTCCTTCTGAGACAGGAGGGAAAACACAGAGTCCAACAGGGACTCAGTACCATGGGAAGACCCTTTCAAAGTGGATGCAAGTGAGCAGGCAAAAATTAGAAATAAATAGGGCAGCCTATAAAATAATAAAGTTCCACATTCAAGGTGGGAGTTACAGCCCCTCTCGTGAGCTCTGCAGTTCACGCTGAGATGACAGCTGAGGCTGCATTTCCCAGTTCCCTGCCCTACTTCCCCACTCCAGTGCACACTCTGACAGATTAGCATAATCCTCAATTCCTGTTTGCATTAATATGTCGGTCTATGCCCTGCAGTAACTCAGGAACAGATATACTGTCATTTGGCTACGGTGGCCAGAAGGCCATAGGAGGGCTCTGAGATGGGGACAGTAATTCCATTACCCTCCCTGGGTAAATCAGATCCAACCCATATCCAGAAATCTGCGAGTAGCAGATAGTGTCTACCTTAGTGCAACACACAGTCATAAATATGCAGCAGGTACTAGGAATAGCTGAACCCAGCTGAAAGAATTTAAATGTATAAATAAAATGAAGTAATTAATCAATTTGGGCATTTTGCAAAAACGCGCAACAAATTGACATATATTACTAAGGTATGTGATTTGTAATGAAGTAGGGCTTGGGGAACCACATATACCCTGCCACTTATGCAAATCACTCTATTCACTGATATAAAAAATCAGTTTGTTACACGGGAAGCTGCTTTAAGATGCTGATGTGCAGCTCCTTGATGTGCATTGTGCTGTGTTTATGTAGTCTGGACTGTAAGAACATGGTTCAGCACAGAGCTGTGCTGGTACTGGAGGTGTCCCCTGAAAGTACCCTCAGCCTTAGGGAGCCAGCACGCTGCAGCCAACACACCCGCAGGCAGCGGAGGATGGTAAGAAGGGGGAAATGCATTAAAAATCTACCTTGAACTATTGATTTCAGTATGACTTAGAAGTGATGGGTTGCTTTGTAATTTGCTTCAGTGTCATTTTTAATCTTACAAAGTTCAAAATTTAAAGGACGTAGTTCATTCAAACTTAAATGTTCTTTTTCTCAACTTGGATTCCAGATTTAAAGGGAATCAACTCTGTCGATCCAGGTAATGTGTATGGAAACACGTGTATGTATGCATATGCCATACACACAAGTGCATTGCAGAGGGGTACCTATGCCCAAACAGCTGTCACCTGTGCAGCTCTTGTTCGTGCTGCTGCATTTCTCACTGTCACTTTTTTGTCTCATGATGAGTTTTCTTCCCAGTGTTTAAACGTGTAGCTTGTCCTTTAGCCCTGTGTTGGTGGAAGTGTACAGCCAGGATTTATGGATTTGCAAACACGTCATTATGGGGTTGGTGGACTGGGTCTGCATGCTTGGAGCTGAATTCCATTTATCTGGAGAGTAGGTGTTTAACTAATGGGCACATCAGACATGGAATTAATGCAGGGCAGCTTCTAGTGTCAGTGTTTTGTCAAAACATCTGAATGAATGAGCTGAGGGAGCAAAACATTGTCTGTTTTTATAGTCAGTGAACAGAAATAACAAGAAAAAGCACCATGATGAAGCATTATCCTTGTGCATTACTGATTATTTCAAGGTTAATTTTATTCATTCTGAATGTTCACTGTATCTGCGAGACTGAGGGACAGTGAGTTCATGGAACTGAGAGAATTAAGTCATTCCAAACTATAGGCTGAAAACAATCTAGTTAATACCTCAAATAAGAATTGGAAGGAACTTATGTGAAAATGACAATAAATTCATGTCACTTATCGATCACTTTGTAGCTGAATGAAAGGCTGGTCGTATTTGTGAAAAGGCCTTGGGGTTAAAGGGCTGTAATGCTGCTGTGTGCATCGGCTGCACAGGCTGTGGTCCAAGGAGGATGCCAGGGCTACAGGCAACTGAGCAAAAGCGTAGCATAAACTATGGTCTAGAAAAACAATGAAAGTGAGAATGAGGAGGAGAGAGATGTGCTCTGTCAAAGAGCTCATTCTGCTTCAGATGACAATGCTCCCACCACCTTCAGGCTCTTGGACTCTTCTATAGCTGAATTATTAATGTTACGTTGTACTCCAAGAAAGATCTTACTGTGCTAAACATAAGGTAAGATGTCATTTCTGCCTAGAAAGCTTTACAATATACGGAGTTTTATAGAATAACATGTTTTTTACAGGAGAAATCACAAGTATTGGGGACTAAGGAGCACCAATTATGTGTAAATCACAAAAAATTTGTAAAAGAACATGTCAATAATGCATTATAAGGCCTGCTGTCTTTCTTCTGTTTATATCTGATTAAATCCTTGGCATTTTCTCTGTAAACACATAAAAACTGAACTAAGAGAACTTTATGAAGGCTGCAAAAGCCAAACTTGCAAAATGGGAAAATGTCAGATTTCAGGCTGAGTAAGAGTAATGTATGGTTCTTATGCACAAGAACACATACTATTTTTTCATTCTGGCCTGCAGCTGAGTCAAAGCTGCACGCTGAAGGAAGTGCGGTTTGTAAGGCTGTTGTTAGAGAAGCTGGAAATTGTAGTGGTTTAGATCGGGCACTACAGGAAGAAGATTTGGTGGTTACAATGCACATATGCTATTTGGGAAATCAGATTCTCGTTTACATAATGCTAGACAGCTCTCCCACACCAAGCTTTTCACAAGCTCAAATTAATACCAAGACTTTGCACTGAATTTATCTGTCAGTAGAAGGCAATTTATTCTCATTTGATTCAGCTTGAATTGTGTCATTATTTAGGCACGGACAGTCTTTCTCACAAAAATAACATGCCGTAATAACTACACAAGTGAGATTTCGATCAAGTAGTGCCTGTGGAGGCTTGGAACTCTCCTGGGTTTGCTCTAGGCAGTGCCCAGTGACTGTGGCCATGGGGATGCCCATCCTCTGCAGTGCCAAGCAGAACACTCTTGAACAGAGCAGAGCAGCCACTGAAGACCCTGACCTTACTCAGCTTTATCCTCACTCCACAAGGGAAGGAGTCCAGCTCCATTTGTTTCCTGCTGTGCTG
>NW_010268756.1:10325-16554 GCF_000690775.1 Eurypyga helias
CCCACCTTGATAACATGTTATCATCAGAGGCATGAAAGACTTTCTAGCTGGCTTCTTATTGAAGCAGAGTGTATGTGGTCCCTTTGCAAGTGGGCCACCAGTCCTCTACTAGTGACTTTTGGTCCCATTGCCAGCTCTGTGGTCAAACACCTCAACTTGTGAGTTTCCACCAAATCACCCTTCAGAAGGACTGTGAGAAAACACGAGTGGGACTTGATACATGTGTGCAGAATTAACAGATAATCTGGTTGTACTTCACATAGAAAACCAGTCCTGTGGAAGACCTCCCGGGTCAGAGCAGTGTACTCTGGTCAATAAGGACTTGCTGCTTAAATCTCTCTCTGAGTCTGGCCCCATGGCTCCTCCCACTCATCTCTAAAACCATGGTTTTTCTTATAAAGACTGGTTATCGACCTGTCACTTGAAGTATGACCCAAATGTCATCTCCAGTGATATCATCGAAGTCTTTGTCAAAGGCTTCAAGGAAAGACGGGGAGATAAGGACTTGGTAATACTGAGACCTGGAACACATTAAAAAACAGGAAGGAAAATAAGCCTGGAAAAAGTAGTTAAAATCAGAAAAAAATTAAAGGATAAATACCTTGAGGGAGTTTACTGTATGTTTCACTTCTAATTGTACTGCACCTCTTAGACCTATTTTTCTTTTAATTTTCATAGCACTCCACTATTAGCAATAAGCACCAAACTGAGCTAAATTAACAAGTTGGATTCATTACACCAAACAAATTTCCCTGGGCTTATCATGCCTTAAGGGCTTGATACTTTCCTGGCAGCCTCTTTCAAATTACTCCTTTAACTAACATGACACAAACTTGGGTCTGTAGAGCATGAAAATTCATGTGAGGGAGCAGTTATTTTAACAGATGGAAATTCTGAGATTCACCAGAAAGGTGAAACATCAAGTACACTATTAATTTTTGAAAAGGACATCACCATAAAATTGTCTTGTGCTATTGGCATCCATGGTAAAAGATAACTTTGTGTTTTTCTGCAGTGCAGTGCAGTGAACGAACGCCTGCTCCGCTCCAGCATTGTGCAGCATTTCATAATATTGCATTTGGTCGTAAGTCCTGATTCAGCTTTTCACTCTTGCAGGATGCAGTGTTTCTCATTAAGCTTCTGCCTGGGCTCCCCAGAGAGAATGCAGGCAGCACAAATCTCCCAACACCTGCCAGTCAAAACAGCCAACTCTTGCAGCAACATGAGCTGGTCCGCAAGCACACTGTTTGGCTTGCAGATAACAGAACATCTTGGGCAGGACCTTGGGTACGGCAGTGTCTAATTGAGCAGACGAGAGGGAACTGCTGCTCATAGCACACATTTTATTCGGCATGAGTAAAAGCATACTTGATTCTCGGCCAGTGCTGTTTACCAGTCAGAGGTAATTGTTCCACAAAGTTTGATTTTCAGAGATGTTGCGGAATCTTTTTAACTGAGTTGCTATGATGCTGTCAATTTAACTACATAAAACACTGCATGCAGGCTATGACTTTCCTCTAAGGCATTCGGTGTGACTCCCAAAACTCATAAAAGGATTGCTGCAGTTTCTGCTGTCCTGAAGACCAGCATGGAAGCTCCTGCTTTGGGTTATCTCGCCGTTTGTAACCTGGCTGAGATATAACAGATGCAATATGGTTGATTGTATTGACCAAAAAATTTACTATTCTACCATTTTTCCTTGGACATTTCAAGAACTAAATATTTCAAGACCTACAGCTGGCTTAGGCTATGTGTTTGTCAGGTCAAAGTAACTCCAAAGACTACTTGTTTAGGAACCAATCACCTAAATGGAAGTGTCCAGTTTACACATTATGTCTGACTGTTGCTGGTAGTATGTAAATGATGCCTGGGACACTTAAGGAAGCGTATAGTTAATAAACAGAAAACCATACAGTTAACAAACAAAAAATGAAGAAGCAGTTTACACACACAACCAAGGACTTCTGTAGCCCCTGATGTCATAAATCTATAATGAACATCTGTGACAAGAACTCAAATATTTACTCACATACTGTCTACCAAAGTACACAATGCTACCTTACCTAGGAGATGTAAAATGCCTTAAAGATGTAATAGCCTTAAAGAAATTCTGAAGAGCAAAAATGTAAGTTCTAATATGGTTGATGTGTTGTATTTGTTGCACTGAGGTAGAGGAATACTGTTCAGTAAAAGTTATCCTCTAAAAGACCTTGAGGAAATGGAGCAGATGGTTCCATGTGCTATACCACTTAAATTCAAAGTGGTTTTATAAATACTCTGAAGAAGTAAATTACTATTTTCCTTAGTCTTTTATGTAAAGAAAAGAAGGTAAAATATGACTGTTGTTAGTGTTCAAATCACAGTGCATTTAAGATGGAATTCTAAACCACAAGATTGACTTTCTTTTGCATTAAAAATATTTTCAACACAAAACTCTAGAATGGTTCAAATGACTTGCTAGTAGGACTGTTTGTATGTTGGACTTCTGAACTGACACACCCCACAGGGTAAGGAAAAAATTCCAGTTTGGGATGAAACAAGGAAGGCCGCAATGTGGTCTGCACCATTTGTTCATGATAGACCGTGTCTTTGCTCGGCAGTACAATCTTCATAGATCATTATACCTGCCGACATCTTTAATGAAGAAAACAGCAGGAGTCCTGAGGGACCTCCTGTGCATGCGCTGCCAGGCTGCGTCTGCGCCGCAAGTACAATATGTTCTGGACACCCCGGGCTCTCTATGCCTGTACAGATTGGCCATACATCACATGTGCCTTGAGCCTGCTATGTCCAGAAAATAGTGTGTGGGGCCATTCAACTGAAAATCTGGTAGGTTACTGATAAAAAAAGATTCTGCCATAAAAGCAGTAGAATTGGCAGGTATGGGTAATAACTATTCTAGGAATCCTTTATAATTTTTAAGAGGCATCCATCTGCAATATACAGGCTACAGGATCTTGGCGTCTGGTACTCCTCTGCTCTAGTTAAACACTGTTTTGCTCTTTGGCTTCTATCCTATTTCCAGAAGAGGAAATAGCATCTCTTTCCCAATCATGGTTGGTGATGTTTTTCTCTCAATCTGTGGCTTTGTTATGGATCAGAGGGAGCCACGGGCCAGAAGTGACTTGTAATTCTCAGCACAACCTGTTTTTTCTAGACATACTGCTTAGTAAGGAAATAAACTAGTAAGGGGTAACAGATGCAATATGGTGCACACTGCCTTATTTCAGCACACGAAATATATACAATCTGCACTTTATTCCAACTAAAAATAACACTCATTAACACAGCTTGCTTCTATATATTAAATAGAGAAATCATTAACATGAATTATATAGCAGGAAAAGTGTGGTTCACAGTGTCTGTCAGTCTAAAGTTCTGTATGAGGATGGATGTGGACAGTTTGATGGAGTGGATTGAGCCTACGCCCGGCAGTGAAACGGGAGACATATCTCTGCAAGTGTCATCAACTCACTCTGAGATATGACAGGTCTTTTAAGTCCCTATATTTCTATTCTGAGGGAGTCCAGATTTAGACTATTTATTTATTTATTTTTGAATGAGATTCAAGAATCTACAGCTCCAGCTGATGTCAGTGCTGGACTCTAAGTATCCAAAACTAAAGTCCTAAACTTGAGGACAGAAAATGAGAAGGCAGTTTTGAAAACCCTGACCTCAGCTTCCCTGGGCTCCTTCATTCATGGAGTCGTGTCTGAATAGCTGTATCCATCTTTGCAAAGTGGCTGATTGAAATCTGCAACTGAGGAAGTGCTTTACAAATAATCGTTGCTCTATCTCACAAATCATAACAAGCATTTTAACTGTTATCTATAAAACCATTCAAATTTCACAACATAATAATCCTTGTAGAAACGGATCAAGAATGTCTTTTTATTTGGCAGCTATATGACATTTTACAGTTTTAAGGCTGTGCACAACAGCAGTTCCGAAAGCTAAGCATCACTGATCCATTTTAGAAATGGAGACAACGGCACTCAGAAGAGGGATCTGCATTAGACCACACAGACTGCAGCAAATTCACCACTAGAATACAGGATTTCTGATACAAAATTTACTGTATCAAACACTACATCAGTGATTCGTAAACTCTTACTATACACAGGCAATTGTTGGTCACAGTGTGCCAGCTTTCCTCCCTGCCTCCCCTTGCCAAATTAATTTGAAAGGTAGTTAAAAATATATTCCTGGTATTACCTTGCCCCTCAAGTGATTCATGTTGTTACCATTGGAATACTGCTCAATCATCACACAAAAATTAAAATAATCACCTGCTGCATCACCAGGGCAGAGAAACTGCTAGTCTTAGAAAGCATGAGCAAATTTGCAGCAGGTATTGTCGCCATACTTATAAAAATCTAATTTTGCTGCATATTGTGTAATTCTGGATGTCCATCTCATTTACAGAGAATGGAAAAAAAGACCTATCGTGTCTCATGGAATTAATTGTTTTTTCAAAACTGATGCACTTAAGATACACAAGCATGTCAGTTGAAATGCAGTCTGATGGGCACCAGGTCACACTGCATCAAAATGGCATCGTGTTGCAACAAAGCCTCATGCTATGTGGTGGTTTGTTGGGGTTTTTTTTGTGTCCTGAAAATGATTTTGAAATCTGTACATATCTTGCATGTATTGCTTATGGACTGTAAGCCAACAAGACCGTATCAGCAGGATGATGGCTGCCCAGCAGAATCCGAGGGAGGCGGCAGTACGCCATCTGTCTCAGCCAGGTCACCAACAGAACCGTGGTGTATTAGGCACGGAGGAATTTTAAAAGACCCCTCAGGTCTTTCAGTGGTCTCAAATGTAGGATACCTTGATTAAAAAAAGAGTTAGATCTGGCCAGGTCTCTGCTGGGTATCTGACTAAGCTGTTGCAATTTTTCTTAACTAAGGAAATATTCTGCAGTTGGGAATTGGCTTTATCACATCAGCTAATCTAAGTTTCCAGGTCTTGCAGGAGAATTGACGATATTCCTGGGACAGTCTTCACATCTTTTTTTGGGAAATATACTCAGAATATCTACCAAATTGAGGAGACTTTTTTCCCTCCTCCCAGATTTGCCTGCCTTCCTGTTTACAGACAGGCTTTCCCCGCAGTGGGTACTAAATGCCCTACTAGCAAACGCGGCGACTGCTTTACACCAAGTCATGCGTGCTTAGAAAGACGCTATTTGACTAGTCTGCTGCTGAAACGCACTTCAGCAGCTGTGAGGAAGAGGAGAGGAAGAAGGAGAAAGCTTAGTGGTTTAGTTAGTGCTTAGCATGGGATTAGTCAGCTTTTTGCTGACCACTGCCAAACATCAGACTTCTTGGCAGCCACATACGGGTAACATGTCCTGACGGAGGGAAACGTGGGGATGAGGATCTGGTCTACACAGAGGGCCGCAGCTTCCTGGAGACACACCAGCAAGGCTTGGGGCATCCTGCCGAGGGGAGGATGTCTGCATCCCCTTAGCGAGGGGAGATGGGAGCAGCGCAGGGGTCCTCCAGCTCTGCTGAGGGCCTGGGAGCCCCAGCTCCTCTCAGGGCTCAAGGGCCCAAAGCTCCCCTCAGGGCTCAAGGCTCCTCGCAGGGCTCAAGGGCCCAAGGCTCCCCTCAGGGCTCAAGGGCTCAAGGCTCCCCTCAGGGCTCAAGGGCCCAAAGCTCCTCTCAGGGCTCAAGGGCTCAAGGCTCCCCTCAGGGCTCAAGGGCCCAAGGCTCCCCTCAGGGCTCAAGGGCTCAAGGCTCCTCTCAGGGCTCAAGGGCCCAAAGCTCCTCTCAGGGCTCAAGGCTCCCCTCGCACCCTGGGGCCCTTGGTCCCCCAGCGCCCAAGGGGCCCAGGCGCCTCTCAGCACCCAGGGTCTGGCATCCTCTGGCTCTGCTCACAGCTGGGGACTGGGAGGCCCCGCCACCCCTCACGCCGCGGGGACCTTGGTCCCCTCGGGGTGCAGGATCTCCTCAGGGCTCGGGACACCCCCAGTGCCTCACCGCCCTCACGGCTGTGGGCCCCGCCTTGGTCCCCCAGCGCCCAAGGGGCCCAGGCGCCTCTCAGCACCCAGGGTCTGGCATCCTCTGGCTCTGCTCACAGCTGGGGACTGGGAGGCCCCGCCACCCCTCACGCCGCGGGGACCTTGGTCCCCTCGGGGTGCAGGATCTCCTCAGGGCTCGGGACACCCCCAGTGCCTCACCGCCCTCACGGCTGTGGGCCCCGCGCTGCCCTGCGGCCT
>NW_010268757.1:0-28942 GCF_000690775.1 Eurypyga helias
CAGCTTGGTGTCATCAGCAAACTTAGTGAGAGTGCACTGAATTCCACCATCCATGTCACTAACGAAGATGTTAAACAGTACAGGTCCCGACAACGACTCCTCAGGAACGCAGCTCGTTACCTGTCTCCACTCAGATGTTGAGCCATTGACCACCACACTCTGAGTGCAGCCATCCAGCCAGTTCTTTATCCATTGAATGGTCCATCCGTTAAATCCATGTCTATCCAGTTTTGAGACAAGGATGTCATGTGGGACAGTATCGAACGCTTTGCAAATGTCCAGGTAGATGACATCTGTTGCCTGTCTTCCATCCACCAGGGTCATGACCCCATTGTAGAAGGTCACCATATTCGTCAGGCACAATCTGCCCTTGGTGAAGCCATGCTGGCTGTCACTACTCACGTCCTCATTCTCCATGTTCCTCAGCATGATTTCCAGGAGGATCTGCTCCATGATCTTGCCAGGCACAGAGGTGAGACTGACTGGCTTGCAGTTTCCCCAAGTCCTCTTTTTTTTCCCTTTTAAAGATGGGGTTATGTTTCCCCTTTTCCAGTCAGTGGGAAAAATCATCTCTGATGCTGGCTTATGTGTAACACCGTAGAAGATAGCTGGCCCTCAGCCTTGGAGTGCTCTTTCTTGAGATGTCTCCTCAGTGACCATATTGTTTCCTGTATCTCCAGGTGTATGGGGCATAAGAAGTTGCAGAACAGCTATATGCAAGGTCCAGCTGCAGCAGGGTATTTTGATAAGGACAATGGATGAGTGAACCATTGCACAAAGACAGAGACAAAGCAGGGTGAGAGTGATGGTGGGCAGAAAAGGAGACAAGCCTAAAAGGGAGATGTATTATCAAACAAAGGGGTTTAGTGGTCTAAAGTGCTGCCTTCTGAGTATGAGTGTTAACTGTTGGCCTTGTGACATGACTACAATGCAGGGGGCTATATGGTTTTGTGGGAGATCAGATTCCATCTAGTACATTTTTCGTCAGTAAGTAAAAGGAGAGTACCTTAAAATATTACCCACACTGACAACAGTAAATTCCTGGAGTAGTAAATACATTATTTTCCATAATTACTTTAGGATAAGGTAGTTGTAATTAGGGAACAGAAGAATTCATATTATCCCACAAATATTCAGAACATTAAACATAAATTATATGCATCCTCCTCTATTATAGCATTAAAAAAAAAAGCATAGGTCCATTGACATTTATGGAGGTACACAGAAGCATTTCAGGTAAAGACCTTTACCTATAGTTTATAACAGTTAAATGCAATTTCATTCTGTCAAATATAATTACTGAGATGTCAGGAAGAAATATAACATAGGTCAAATAATTAATTAATATTTTGAAATATACATTCTCATATAAACCTTATTATACCTTCCTTATAAAGTATTTTTCAGAACAGTTTAAACTAATAATGGAGCTTTGATAACTTGGTTCACTTTAGTTGCAGTGGGTGCAGGAGGGACCACATGAACAGCTCAGCTGACAGACCCAAGAGGGCATTAGTCAGAGATGCTGACTAATACATGTGAGAAGTGCTGAAGCAAATATAGTTGAAAAAGACATATGCGTATATCCTCATTCTGGTACATAGCCTGGGTTTAGGCTAATTGAAACCCCACTAAGATGATTTAAACTAACCTGTCTGGCTTTATCCTATAATGGATTAGGATTGTTCACACAATCTGCTAATGATGTCCAGCTATTAACCCACTTGAGCTGACAGGTTAGTATCAACCAATTTGAACTACACTGTATTAGTGGAGAACTCCAAATCCTTGTGATTATTGACTTAATTGGATAAAAGCAATGTATCAGATGTTCTGGGAGCAACTTCTTAGACCTCAATGTATCACAAGGCACAGTCAACATGGGCAAAAGTGGCTATCAAATTGAAGAGCTGTATGAACCTATTAAAAATATTTTGTTTACTCTGCGCAGACAAATCCTATTGCTCAAAAATACTTCTTTTTGTGTCTGGTACTTGAAATATAAGTTATATTTTGATTTTTTTTAATGATCAGGCCTAAAGATTAATTATGGCAAGGGATTCCTTCAGTAAATAATTAATGATAAAACAACATCCATATTAGAAATTAATTCTTGGCTAATAAATCACCTGAAGGGAGCAAAATCATGTGAAGATATGATGTCTTCACATGATTTTTCCTATCTACATGAAGACTACATAAGTTGTGCAATGCATTTACAGATCAAAAAAGGGAATGGGATTTTTTCTTGTCATTTATTACATAAAATTTGTAAACTCACTCATTTAAAGTTAAACATGAGCACACACACACACAATCAAACAATATATAACATTTAGTGTAAATTGTCCTAAAAAATTGTGGAGATAATATCCTATTTTTAAATGTGAGTCCTCAGTAGAAGCAATGAATTTGTATACAAATTTATATGCTGTATGTAACTCCACTAATTCAAATGAAGTATCATGGACAGGCTTAGATGAAGTTTTCAATTGAGAGCATTTATGTAATTACTGTAGATGCCTTTTTATTGGAAAGAACAAAAACAGAATGAGGAGCATAGCACTTCTCTTTTCATAGCCTGAGGGCACTCACAGCTGCTTGTCCCTGACCACCCCCAAGGACCCATGGGGGAAATGAGAGGGGGACTCCCCACAACCTGCCCAGGACCTCATTTTAATGCCCCGGGACTCCTCCCACCCTGCCCACAGCCCAGGACCCCATGTCTGACCCCCTGGGGCCATCAGCCCCTGCCCCAGTGAGATCTGGGCTGATCTCCAGCTCTCACCAGCCGTGCATCGTTTGGCTACAGGCCCTGCCAAGACAGGCCTGCCTGTGGGACCACCTCAAGCCCATCCTCATGCAGTCAGCATCTCCAGGGAGGTGTCCAATGCCCTGGGCTGGGGCTGCCCTGGTGCCACTGAGCTGCCCTGCTCCTGGCTGGGGGGTGGGATGGGCACTGACTGCCTGGCCCTGCCACAACAGACCATCATGGAGAGTCCCTGATGCTACAAGCACCCAGAAAGAAGCCTGCCTGTACAACATCTCGACACCTACAGAGAATTATCTACTAATGTATTGCTACCAATTAAAATGCATCTTTAAGTGAAAAAAAAAAAAATTGGAATTGTTGGAATTGTTAATGTACTTAAATGTTTGGAAAATAAAATTTATGAATTGGTAGTACGACAATTATACTCGGGATATGAGTTAGTTTGCTACTATTTTCTACCTACATCTATTCACAGAAGATACTTAGCAACAAGGAAAAAAGCAGAACTTGTAAGGCACTGTAAGATTTCAAAGCATAATGTGGGCAGGCTTTAGGCTCCTACATCCAACACCAGAGTAATGGCCCCACTGGATAATTTGTGGGTACCACTGAATAAAAGCACACTAAAAAAACAGAGCAGATGTTTCTTCTAGTATTTTCCAATAGCAATGTACACTTTGTGAACATTTTCAGTATGTTAATTCTGAACTAATACAGTTACAAACCTGATGTAATTCATTGAAGGAGTTAATTTTATGAAAAGTATTTTATTTAGTTAACAAAACTGATGTTCAGATATTTTAACAAAACTAACACTGTAGCCTATCAATGGTCAAAGAAATTTGAAATTCATTAAGCTACGTAACTTTAAGGGCTTAAGTGGTAAAGTAAAATCTTGGGAGATAAAATGATATTAAACTGTATTAAGTGTGTGAAAGAAATCAATAACTTGGACAAGCAGTATTTCTATTATGTATTCTTATGCTAGGATATTGCATGCATTGCTGAAATGGCAGAACACTAGCAGGACTCTACCTTCCATGGGAACATAAAAGATGAAAAAAAAACACAAAAAGAAAAGCTGGGTAAAAAAATGAAATTAATGTTTATTAGCTGAAGCTTCTGATGCAGGTAAGCTATGTTACAAAAAAACCAACTACAATCCAAAACAGATTTTTTGTCCCTAAAGCTGCTTTTTCTGCAGCTCTCTGCACTTAGTGATTTGCAAATAATGATTCAGACTGGGAATAAAAAGTTTAAGTACTGCAGTGCTACACTGGCATGGATTAAGTCTTAAAAGCAAGAAGTGGTTTTATTGGTGAGATTCACACTTGATTTTGTTCCTTAAACTAACTAAAAAAGAATCAGGTTTTTTATTACTTGAAAAGCTGTCATGTAAAAAAGAAAGATTAATATTATTTTTTTCAAAAAATATACTGGCCTTGTTGTTCAACTGTAATATTATTAAGGAAAGCCAGAAAATGAAATCTTATTAGATTAATAGTAAGTTTGGTTTTTTTTTTAAAGCATGCACTGCTGTAGAGAAAAATCTGAGTGAAAAAGTTCTCTAAAAGAAGATTAGAAAAGAGAAATAAAAATTATTGTGTCATCAGAAAGATAATGAAGGTTAAGAGAAATCATAAAAAATTCATTTCATACAACATTTTTTAAAAATGCAGTGTAACTCAAGCCAATAAAAATAAAGTTTTTGAATAGGAATTGTTACTAATTAGATATTTTTGAAGGCAAAATTATCATTTCAGTTTTATGGTCTGACAAATAAACCCCAAAAAACAGCGCTCTCAGCTGTTAGATTGATTTTGTCAGCAATAAGGGTACAATATTACATGCTATTTTTCATTCAGCAATCCAATAGTACAATGGCAAATCATGCATGGACATCCATATTAAAAAGGAAATTGAAATTCCTGATGTGTACACCATAAATGTGTTTTTATCCGTTTGGGAGCTAACAGGCTTGTAGGTAACACCCCTGGTATCCTGGAACTCATGTAACATGATTTGAACTTGACACACCCAAGTGCAGCCGTATCTCCAGCAGTTCCTCTTCTGCGGTTCAAGAACTGTCAGTTCAGGCATTGCCAGATGAAGTACAACAAACTCTTGTTCACATCAGTAACTTCCTTAATGTCAGTGAAGGCATTTGTCTGATGAAGCAATGGAAATGACAGACTTCCTTGGTCCCTTTCCACAATTATTATTAAATGTCTAAGAGAACAGGATGAAAAGCCATAACAGATGCCTTCCAGTTATTTTTTTGTGACTCACAAATTCTCACTTAGTTGCTAACTACATCTTTATTACAAAAATTTCAAATAACCGCATTTAAAAACTAGAGTATATGATCATAAAGCTCCTTACCTTTATCAAGCACTATAAAAGCTCTCCATTTTGTATATATATATATATACACACACACACATTATCTTTACCCCAGGGACTTTGCACTCCCCATCACAGAAGACAGAAAATAATTTGGAAGACATTCTGATGGACTCATTGATGCTGATGGGGAGAACGCCATTTGAAACCTGTGAGGTAAATTTTCCTGACCAGATGTTGTCTCAAGTAATTTGTTTTATCTATTATTTCTTTTGTAAATTATTAAAAAGGCTTTGCAGAAAAATTCCATATTGTAGGAAAGAAGTGAATTAAAAATGATATTTTTTTTTAATAATTTTCTTTCTCTTGCAGTATGTCAGCTGGGACATATTCAAACATACGTACCGTAAGATATACATATCTAATGGGAAAAACAGTTACAAAAAGCAGGCAATGAATTAAAGCACCTCCAAGTCAGAAAATCCATATCAAAATACCTAATACTAAACATTGGCACAAATACATGGTTAAAAATTAGGAAGGGGGAAAGACAATAAATAGTAAGGATGGTGACAAAGTTAAGGATCTTACAGGCCATGGAAGATGCAAAGGCAACATTCTTATTTGTTATACCTCACTGACAGTATAGCCTTCAGCACTGTTTAGTGGCAGGAGAACAACTATTAAGCTGATAGAAAGTGCCAAAGAAACTTCCCAAAAGAAGAACAAACAACTACCATTAGGAATTTTATTGTCAATCTGAAACAGCTGACTGCCAGAAAATGTAGCCATAAAAAATAAAATATAGCTTAAATCCCTCATTTGCCTAAGCTTGCAGGAAATGAGGAACTTTCACAAATGAAATGTCAACTAATGATGACATTTCTATAGTCTGTTTGAGACTAAGTGCAAGCAGAGGGTCTCCATGCTGTTTCCTTATTTCATAGTTCACTAATCTGTGCTGATAACAATACTAGAGTTCACAAAGAAAGTGTAATTTATGTGCAGGAGTATTTTTTTCTGCTTGAATGATTCACTGAAATTCTGAGTTTTAACTTCACCGTAAAAGAGAATATTATTCCTATTTTTCTCCATAACATTGCAAATGACACTTTGGGGTGATATTTCCCATTCATAATTACTTCTATGAAAGAATATTTAAGAAATGTTTTAAACATACTATGTGAACTCTCCCTGAGTTTTATTGCAGTTATACAAATCAAGGCTTTTTGTCTAACGCAAGCTAAAACTGTTTGTCTTCTACTGCCAGATCTTCCACATACCTAAGGTCCATACGGTAATGTGAGACAGCATGTGCATCCTGCCCATGCAGGATGAAAGCTGAAGAATCATGCTATGCTGCTCTGGGATTCTTATGCAGCAGAGTCAAACCGTGCATAATGGAGATGAAAGGATGTGGTTCATACAGAGGGCATGTGTGAGGGTGCGCTCAGAGACTGGCACTCAGGGAAAAGTCTTGTGAGCGCAGGGGTGGTATTTTGAGGGCACCCAGGGGGGACCACTAAGCTCTATATAGCCTGAATGGTCAGGAGATGTTGTCCTAGGGAACTTCTGAGAATGCTGTAATTGGGCAGAGTAGAAGCAGTCATTAGATCTCTTCATAATAACCAGCAGCATTACGTCATGCTGACTTGCCATTCACAGCCTGATTAAAAGACCTAGTGACAGATGAGAGGACAAGCCTGTGACCACCTTCCTTTGTGTTATTTTATGTACCAGCTTGCTATTTTGGTCTGCTGTTTTGACCAGACAGCACTCATCACTTCATCTTTTACATGCTCTCTGATCATGAAATAACAAGCACGATGTACCTAGGGGAAAAAAAAAAAAAAAAAATAAAAAAAATTGTATTCTTGAAGATGACATACTAGCTCACTAAAATAATTTTCTTTTGTACAGAAAGGTGTCTTCCATCGAAATTCTCAATTGTCTCACTTACTTGGTCAGCTGTTTCTTCGTCTAACAATCTCACTCACTTCTTTCCAAGAATTTGTACACAGAACTGTGAGTAATACTGTTATTTTTATGTCCATATGTAGACTGGTAAAGAAAAAACTTACTGCCATTAATAATTTCTGTTTATCTAGAAAAGCTAATCTTCAAATCACTTTTGGAGGGCTGGTCTATAAGCTACTGCATTAAGGAAACTTTTAGTGCTTCCACTTCATTCTAACTGTTTCTTTGGTGCTATTCAAAGTCTCAATGAAAAGCCCCTCTTGCAGTTCTGCAGTTAAAACAACAAAGCACTGCCTATATTTCTTCTTTAACACAGCTCTAAGGATTTATTCTTTGCTCCTTTATTCTTCCTTTTTCTGAAGTTTGCTTGTCCTTTTCCCCTTTAAAATCTCTTTATCTAAAGCTGAATTAGTTTTTGCAGCTGGTTGGCACACTGCCATCATTTTCTGCTCTGACACTTATTTGTCAATTTCCAGTTGTCTTCAAACTTTTTACTTTTCTTAGCTTCTATTTCTTTCTCCGCTTTCACAGTTTCTGTGATTCACATTTTAGTTGTTTTAATAGAAAAGGACAGAAAAATCCTTCCTGGGAGGGAGAAAAGTAGCCATTCTCTTCAGTCACAAAGGGAAAGCAAGAATACCATGAGATTTACTCTTTGAAAGCTTTGAGATAAACTTTGTGCTCTCTACAGATACTTAGAATCTGATCCTACTTTCAGGAAGGTACCAGGTAAATCTGCTAGAGTACATTTTTGTACTGTACATTTTTAGACTTTTCACAGGCTACTGCTCTGCTTTATCCCATCTTAAGAAGGTTCACTGTATTTTTAAAACACTAGGAATTAAGACTTTATTTTTAACAGTCTGCAGATTAATTTCTCAGCTCAGGGTGTATATCAACATCACTAACCTCCATCTAAGGATCCTACCCATAAATCTATTACAAAATTTTATCAATCTTTATTTAATATATACTATATATTAATACATTTCAATGATAACTAGAAAACAAGATTATTTGGGGATTTTTTTTATTCTTTGAAACTTAACAGATCATCTTCTCTTATGTATGGTCTACTAAAGATGTTGCAATTCAAGCATCCCTTAGACTGTTCTACCAGCAGAGATAGAGAGAGATAGAAAGAGATCCTATGAACAATATTGCCTTCCTAGACTTAGAATATCAGTATAGTGGCTTATGTGCAGTGATTATTCTGCCCACTCAAGTAATAAGAATAGAATAATTAGCAAAACTGTCAAGTGCCCAAATATCATATCTTTATTTTCTGTTCTTTAGTGTTCAGTTTTTAATCTCTTGAGCATGAGGAAGAGGCAGCATAAAGCTTCCTCGTCAGACTCAGTCCTTCCCTTCTTCTGTGACTACTATAGAATTATTATTGCAATTAATGTAACTACTAATTGCTATGCTAGTTACAGATTACTATTATATGGGCACTGCATCTTCACTTTCTTTGGAAGTACTATAGAATATTCCTTATGTTGCCAGAATGCAAGCAGTATGTATTTTTGCCATCCCTATAGCCACAGCTTAGAGTAGTGGTTTGGAGTGCTGCATACACTGTCACATCTTGGCAGTTTGAATAGAGCTAAAGCAGATGAAAAGAAAGGCCATAACTAAAGAAGAGGAAAACAGGGTTATAGCTTTCAGTAGCCTTCTTATATGTGAAGTCCTAGAAATCGGCTAGACTAACTGTGAAGTGGTGAATACTGGCAGCAGCTGTCCAGTAAGTGGAAATGTAAGTAATGATTACCCTTGTGGTCCAAGCTACTGCAAGGCAGTTTTCAGCTGACTTAAATTGTTAAAAGCTATAGCCTAATTAAACCTCACTTCTTGCATCAAGTATTTCTTTCTACATATCTGAGACAGTCTCATGTGTTTATCCTTATTATTTGTTCAGTGCTGTTCCACTTCTACGCATACAGTATCATGCCTTTTTCATTTTAATTCTTTACAGATCTGTGCATAGACAAATCTTCCAAAAAACATAGAATGAAAATATTTTATGTATGAACCCAATTATTTTTAAAGCCAGACCTTTAAAGATGAATTAGGTGAAGAACTCGGGCCAACAGCTTACGTACATAAGTCTAACATTAGACTTCTTAGCTATTTTTAAAATTAGACTAACTGCAAATGGCTCTTTTTGGAAAAGTATTGTCATAAAATTGAATATTAAGATTACACTTAGTGCATCATAAGTATGTGGTGTATTATTAGATATTCAAAATGCTAACTTCAGAACAGTGATGCATTATTTATTCCATTGCAGAGTGGTGAAACAATTGTTTCAACTAGTTTAATTTTTTCAGAAAATCATATTAACATGTTTTGAACTAGCTTTGACTGGTGTTAATTATTTTTAAGTTTTATCATAATTAAGTTGATTAAATGTATTTAATGCATTCACATCAATCACAGGAAATCAGTATGAAATCAGTATGAAGAGCTTTAAAAGACTCACGTACTTTTTTACATAAAATAGCTGTATTGTGATCAGAAAGTATTCTCCTTACATAAGAAGTTTGAAAAAATTTAACAGAAACTACTGTCATTTTGCCTCATTCACAGTCTTCAGGTTTCTAAGTGGAATTTAAATTTCTGTGATATATTAATTTTATTTAATTTCAACTTAATCTTTTAATTGAAGTGTAAATAATTAGGAAACACATTTAGATTTGAGAATATAGAAGCACTAACTGTATTAGTTTATATTTCATGTCATTTTTTGTAGGCTTGAAGAAACTGTATTTTCATGTGATAAATTGTTTTATATATGTTAAGGTTTAATGTAATCCATGCATACAATACCCTGATCAGAAGACTGGATTGTTTTTTGTGGAAAAAGAACAGCACTATCTAGTCAATGGTGGTATCACAATATTTTGGTTTGGAGGAGTGAGGAATGAAAACTCAAGATAATTTTGATAGATAACAGCCATTATATGGACTAGATCTGGGTGCTTCAGCTTGCACACGTAATATCCTTTTAATGTAATTATTTTTAAAGTAATTTTATATATATTTTCCTTAGCATGAAACTGGAAGAATGAAGATTCAAAGAAAACCATGCTTCATGATTTTAAACAACAATCTATCAATAACTATTACGTTGTTAATATCTGTGTTGACCTAATTTCTCCATCCAAACTCAATTTCTTTTCTCCTTGATCTGGTCTTCACACTCCTGTCTCTAATAATTTCTTTGTCAACCCTCCGAAAGTTTCCTCATCCCAGTTTGTCTTACATTGCCAGTCTCCTCTGCATAATCTTACCTACTTCACCTCCTCGTACAGCTTATTCAGACTCTGCTGATTTCAAAACGTTGTAGGGCAGCTGATGCTGTTGCTAACCCATTCCATCTTCTCCTCTTTCACTTTCCAATTACACAGCAATCTTACTCCATTACTTTTTTCTTGTTAGTCAGTCTCACACTTCTTATCCCATATGATCCCATTTCTCCTCCAAGTTCCCAGACTTAGTCATCAGAATTCTTAGTTGTTACTTGAAAATTCCTGTTTAGTTAGTTAATTCTTTGAGAATCATTGATTACAGCCAGTGGAGCCACTTGATTCAAATTCAGTTCTGCAGCACATTTCTGGAAGAGTAACAAGAAATATTTGTAAAGATTATAGAAGACCTGTTATGAAACTGGGCACTTTTGGAAAAATTGGTCAGTTTGTTTGCCTAAAGTTGGTGCAGTATTTTTGTACCTATTTTGGGGCTGTGGGTGGGGAACAGCCTTAAGGCATTACTATTGCAATTCTGCTGTTGACAGCAGAAATAATTCTGGAATTTACAGATGCCAACAAAACCGTCCAAACACATATAAAAGTATCAATAAAACACTGTCAACACAGGGAGTCTCTAAAATATGTAATATCACCAAGAAATGTTTTCCAGATTTTGAAATATCACATACTAAAAATGTCTTCCTGCCAAATTACTGCTCTAAAATATTAGATTTTACTTTCAGTTTTTACTCCCTGGACAACACTTCCAATGAATAAAGTAGCTTCTCTGAGTCCTTTTTTTTCCCCTCTCATTCTGAAGTAGCCTATCCTGAACATATAAATAAAATATTTTATTTGTCTAATCAAGACACAATTATAAGAAGTTTCCAGCATTGCAAAGAAGAAGATAGAATATAGATTTTCTAGTGCATATTTCTGCATTATCTGGGACAAAGCTAGAGAAACAAGAAATAAGGTAACTCTTTCTTTTAGAAGAGGCATTCTGACCTCTTATCAAACTCAGGTGGGAAGGAAAGTCAGATAGAAGACAGAGCAGAGAAAGGGAGAGGGAATCCTATGAAATGCTGTTTACAAAAGAAAGCATGTACAAAAGTTGCTAGTTGCATTTATTTCATGTAAGCTATAATGTTTGCAGAATTATCTACTAGAAAAAAAGGGGAGTTATGCACTATGGTGTATCCTTCTCAGAAAGGTTACAAGTTCATTCGGAGTAAGAGAAGCTGAGATAATGGCTGGTTTAGGGCCAAACCATTCAAATGTTGGTGGGAACACAACATTTTCTATCTGAAATAAAGCACTGATAAGGCAACATTAATTCCCATTAGAGAATGTTTCAAATGAACTAGCTAAGTAATTTATGCTCATAAGTCTCAAAGGAACTAGTGAATCATTGCCAACTTTTAACCTATCTTGGAAAACTGGGAAACAGTGAGATTTGCAAATGTTGTGCCATTATCCAGAAAAGGATATAACACAGAATAGCAAATTAACTAGGCTGACCTTCATTTGAGGCACAAGAATGGATTTGTTACCTCGGAAGATTGCTCTTAATGAACTAGAGAGCACAATTATCATAACTACTAGTCAGACAGTGTTTTTTTGTGAGATCTCCTTCTGTTTGGTTTTGTTTTGATGGGAGTATGAGGATGGTAAACACAGTACACATGTATACTTGCACTTAATTCACTAACTACATATAGTGAAGAGTTTTTTGATTCAAACACTTACATTTCATGAAATTCACAGGAATGACCTGGAGTGATTAGAAACTGTTATTTAAATATTGATATCCAGGATCTGTTGGATATTAAAAAAAATATTATCTTAATGTTTTTAAATTTGTTACATAAAAATTCTTATTTCCAACTGAAAACTAGGAATTGAAGGGAGAAAGGTATGAAAGTGGTCCAAAAGTACATAGTTTTATCAGGGACTATTGTATAGAGTTTGAGAGTTTATCTGAAGATTGTTAGAGTCTTAACAAAATAAGGGATGGATTTCTATTATGATAACATAAATCACATAATTTAAATGGTTAAAATCCAGAATAATTGATTTAATACAGCCAAATCAAGAGGAATATTTTTTTTAATTCAAGCAAGTTTATATCTGTAGAATAACAGAATATCAAAAAAAACCCCAAACAATCAAACAAACAAACCCCCTCCCCCCAAGAAAAAAAACAAACCTAGGTTTTAAGTATTATCATAGTTTACAATCTCAACCTGAGCTTTCTCTGCTTCTGCAAAAATAGGCTAACAAAATTTTTCAATGGATGAGAAAAGTGACTGGAGATGGGAAATGCTGGAGACGATATGCCAAAAAAACTCACCCCCAACCCCTCAAAACCATAATTACATGTCTGAGAATATTGCATTATGGTGTGAGGTGGAAGTAACTAAATTTATCTGGTATACTGAAGGGAAGTTTAAGAGATGAGTTCATACAGGAGTATAAGTACTTAAACATGGAAATTTTATCTGGATGCACAGAGCTTTTTGATGTTGCTGTCACAAATGGAACAAAAGCTAATTACTGGGAATCAAAATTAGGATACTTCTAGAAATAATATGAAATTATGGGGAGACCTGAAAGGGACAATGTTTCCTTAAAACAAAATCAGATGCACGTTCATCCAACTTGTGGAAGACATTCTACTAGTGGGGAGTACTAAGTGCCACACTGGATAATTACAGTGCCCTTTCTGCTCCTTGAGGATAAGATTCAATCCTCTCACATTTTTGGGCTTGGGAGGAAAAGTAGAGAAATATTAAGTAGTAGAAGACTCGATTGCTCTCCACAATCTCATCTTTGCACCTCAGAGCAGGGCAGCATTTGTAATAATATATCATAATTTAGGCACTAAAATAATTGCCTATAAAGTCAAGAGGTTTTTATTTCACTTGATGTATATCTGCATTAATATATTGTGGTTACAGACTTTTGACTTTTCCTCTCCTTTAGGGCACAAAATGGGTGATGGTTAGAGGAAGGACCACAGATACCATACGGTGAAAAAAACCTGACACTCATTGTTGTCTTGATTTCAGTTTGCAAAAATTTCCTCACACCTTGCTTTGCAGATCACTGTGGGGTTTCATTTTCCTCTTAATCATGGATACAGTTCACCTAGTATATATCTAGTATATATCTATTATATATCTACTATATATCTAGAATAATTGATTATTTTTCTTTCAGAAAGATGGGTGCTCTCTAACATTTTACTCAGGATACATCTACAAGGGTTTGTGTCTTAGTCTGATATAATATCTGGCAATATCTGGTGCAAAATTTGATGAGTTGTGATGACAGGCTAGATGATCTAATTATAATTTTTGGCATATATAAAGCATATTAAAACACGTAAAACAAATGGATAAGCAATCTGCATAATTAGGAATAAGTATGTACATATGGACTTATTTTAATAAGAAGGTAAGCAGAAATGTTTTGAGATTATATTACACAAGATGTTCTTCATTGGTTTCACAGTGATAAGGTTTTTAGGTATCTTTTTATCAGCTTTCCCTTTGTTGTGACAGTGTTACTTATCCACATCTATACATAAACTACAAAAATGTTTCTTAAAAATATGTCTGACAACTCAGTTCTCGAATGTCAAAGAAAGAAACCTATAGATGTGACACAGGAATTCAGTGTCAATGCAGAAGTATTTTTTTATCTGGGAACCTTTTCCTCTTTTTCTTTTTGAACCTTAGATGGTCTGTCCTGGCCCTTAGTGACATATAAAGAAATTGAAATAGCAGAACTGAACATCAAAATTGTTATCCAGCTCCTGATAATGAAGAACCAGTGTTTTCAGGAAAGTGAAGGTAGCTTATTTAATGAAATGGCCACAAAAGAATCCTCTCCTAATCTTAGGCAGTGAATGTTTTGGATCCTGAAGGAAGATCTTTTAAATCACTTATGATTCTTCATACTACCATAGAATTTCTTATAAAAGCATATTGGCAATCTCTTTGAAACACATTCAGTTCAAGTCCTCCTTCAGACCAAATCTTGACCCAATTTAATAGTACAGCTTTTATGTCCTACCTCATAAAAACTGATATTTCTGCTGTTACATTGCTAGCCTTATTGGACAACAGTTACAACACTGAACAGCAGAGACAGTCTATTGGTCAACTGCATTCTGGCCTCTGTATTTGTGTTCAAATAAAGGGAGAAGTGAAATATTGTTTAAGATCTACACAGCTGTTACCTACATCATAAGGCCACACGAAGTCAGACAGGCTGACCTTCCTCAGCTTTTTTATTCAATCTTGCGTGGAAAGCTTTCTTTAGGTGTTTTCCTGAGTCTATATTTTAAACATTTGACTGAAAACTTATAAGGTAGGTAGTACATATTAAAGGCTGGAGAGAAAACCTGACTTTTTGTAAATCTTTATCTTTTTCTCTATAGTACACTCTTTATACTCTCAACTACTGTATTTAGTGGCATTTTTTAAAGATAACTATTTAAGATGTTAAAGGTATTTTATTTTGGGTGGTCAATGAAGTGTGATTGTTCACACAGGGAGATCATTGTCCCCTGTGACACACCTATGGATGATATCTTGGTCTATTGTAGACCTGATGCAATAACTGCAAGATGCAGCAAGGATGATAGTGATGTCTGCTGCAAAACAGCAGTATGGAAATACAACTTGATTTGGTGACTTCACACTTGCAGCCTTTAAGTTTAATTTCCTCTTTCATCAGGCTGCCTTTCAATAATCCTTTTGAACCAAGAGTTCCTGATGGTTAAGCACACCATTAAACCTCCATAACAACATATTCTAGCCATGCTAAAGAAATTGCTATGCCTTCTTGGAGAAAATTAAGATTATTTTGTCTAAAAACACTCTTATCCAGACATCATATACTCTTGTTATAAATATTTCACAACTAAGTAATAACATTTGATTCTGTGAAGTATGAATTTAAGATTGTTTATCCCAAGCATAGCACTGATAAATCACACTAGTTTCCTGACTATTTTATTTCTACTAGAAAATGGATTTGTAAACAAGAAAAGTGCAGTGCCTTAATGTAAAATTTATTTTTCCCTTAACCTTCCAAGTCACATAATACTGTTCAACGTTATTCTTCAGAGGAATTTTTTTTTCACTGTGATGAAGTCACCAGAGTTTTCTTCTACAAGGTATAATCTTACCCCGGTTTTCGTTAGAATCATACTCTTGCATGCTAGAACTAGCTTCCAACCTTATGCCTCACTGCCTGCCTGATACATATGATTGGAAAACAATATATTTAAATTGCTCTAATACATTGGAAGTAACTTGCTGTATTATTGAAAATAAAACTAATTGTTCATGACACACATAATTTTCCTATCCCAAGTTCTTGGAAAAAACCCCAATTATTCATAAATTATTATACTATGTTTTTAATGAAATAAGTCTAGAAACACTGATATTCATCCATATTAAAAATCCTGGTCAGTTAAACAGTTACTATTCTTGAGAGTCAACCAGTTCCATGATTATAGGACTGTGGACAGCGGGGAATGTATATAATAGTTAAGGTATTCTCAGTGATATTACCCTGTAAAAGGAGCTTAGAAATCTTACCACTGGGTAGTTGTGCTCCCTTGTTCCAGCACAGACAAGTTTCTGATTAAAGTGTTAATCTTTGAAGAAATAAGTCATCTGCAAGATTCGTAAGGTCTAAGGCATGGATGGTCACTCAGACCAAATGTTTAAACTGAATGCAAGAGGAATATTAAAGTAAATGTGATCTCTGGAGGCCATCACATTCATTCTGTACCAGAAAAACACTTCTGAATGGTATTCTTGTGTTTCCCCAAAATGCTACTAATCTAACCTGAGTTATGTAATTTATTAATGTATTATTATAATATAAATGTGCATTATTATTACATTATATTGTCATATTCTAACATGTATTATATATTATAAACATTTTCATAAATACCAGTATTTATTATTGTGTTATTTATACTTACTCAGATCTAAGCTATTTATATAATTTATTATTTTTAGCCTTCTAAAAGGAAAATATTAATTCTAATTTAGTTAGCTAGGCCTCCTTGAGAAATGGAGAGAAACTTGCATCCTTAAATGTTTTGTCTTACAGCTCTCTTCAAGGTACCTTTAGAAGACAACTCATTCAGTCCTATTTACGTCCAGTGACAGTATGGTCAATGCAAACCAGCTTAGCCTAGAAACCTAGTTTTTAGATGGCTGAAGTTATGGGTGATGAATCCCTTCCCAATTTGAAATGCATTCTCCTCCCCCTGTAGTACTTACTTGTGGAAGTAAAGAATGTGAGGTTGAGAATGCAGACACTGTGTTTGAAATAATTTCACATTTATTTAACAGCATTCATGTCGGGGGTTTGTTGGATTTAAAAGAAATATCACAAATTCTCATGAATTTGTCAAAAGAATATGGAAGAACTGTATTTTCAACAAAAAGAAAAGGCAGAAAAGTTTCCATGTTGGAAATGATAAATGAATTTGCAGATATGTGTTGTTCTTAACACTTGTATCTATAAACTCACACCAACTGCAGGGAGCCACCCTGACAGTTATATACACCTATATGACAGTGTAATAGCCACATCTTTTGAGTGGATAAATTTATTATTAGATTAATAGTTTTGTAACGAAGAAGTTTCTTAACATTAGAGGGCTCAAAATTGCTGTGTGACTTTATGTATGAATGCATCCATAAACATATACACATATATACACAGACACACAATGTGTAATAGGTATACAACATTTATATGCATGTGCTTTATTTGTGTGTACATATGTATAAAGTCACATATATGCACATACGTACACACTTGTATTTAACAGATGATCTATTTTTCTTATATTTTAAGGATTTTGAACATTTAAATGCACTTTGAATCTTTAAAGATTTTTTAAAATAACTTGGCAATTGACCATATAAAGGTGAAATGTTCCTTTAATTTCATAAAATAATTACAATTTTTTAACTTTGTTCTCAAGTGGCTGGCTTTACACGCTTTTCTGTTTATCAGATTGAATAGTGAAAACAAAGACAACAAAATACAGTTCAAACTTCCATGACCAATGTCTGCTTTCACCTTATGTTTTATTGAGGTATTGTGCTGATTTTGGCTGAGAAAGTGTTAATAATCTTCATAGTAGCCACTATGAGGCTATGTTTTGGACTTCTGCTGAGAAGAATGTCTGTATTACTGATGTGTTAGTTGTTGCCAAGCAATGTTTACAATAAGCCAAGGACTTTTCCAGTTTCTCATACTGCCCCTGTTCTCCCAGTTTCTTGTCTATAAGAAGAGAATGAGACACAGCTGGGACAGATGATCTAAACTGACTAAAGGGATATTTTATGCAATAAGGTGTCATGCCCAGTATATAAGCTGAGGGGAGTTGGCCAGGGGAGATTGCTGCTTGGGGATGGGCTGTCTATCACTGGGTGGCGAGCAATTGCTGCATTATGCATCACTTGGTTTTGTATTGTTTATTAGTAATGTAATAACAACAACAACAACACTCCTTTTACTGCCCTATTCAACCCACAAGTTTTTTTCCAATTCTCTCCCTCATCCCACCTGTGGGGTGGGGGGCAATTAAGCAGCTGAGTGGTGCATAGTTGCCAGCTGGGTCTAAACCATGATGGATATCTAGACTATACTAGATAACCTGTATATAGTTCCTTTTTTCATAAATTACTTCCCACAAAATGTAAGGCAGTGTTGTTGCAGCATCTATCACGCCAAGCATTTTTGTTTGATTACATGACATATTCTCTTGGGAAATCTTAGAAGCTCTAAATAAATAAAATGTTCCTGGAAAGCTGACTGTTTTCTTTCACTAATGTGACAAATGTAATGAAGAGAGCAATGGCTTTCAACCATTTTTAAGCAATGCATAATCTTTGGAGATAGTGCAACCTATTTCCTCTATAGTATAATAATCAATAATTTACCCATGTAGTCCCAAAGATAATTAACATAGTATTTCCAGTCAGATTTGACATATACAAAATTTTGAGGTATCAATATTCTCTAAATGTCAGCAAAGTTATATTCATCTATGTATAGGAAATCTGCTCAAAAAAACAGTATTTCAAAAACAATGAAGCTTCAGATTATCATGATTAACAATAATATAAGTTGAAGAAATAGGAACACAGACACTAACATATTTTGCAGACATTTATTGCTTTACATAATACTCAATTTTGGATAGAGGTTCTTTGGAATCTTTTCTTTTATAGAAAACTGGAAAAGCACAAGATAGAAGATACTCTTTTTGCAGCACTTCAATGTTCTGACTGAGAAAAATTGTGTTGACTATGACCATGTATATGAAAAAAGACTACTCAAGTGAACTAACATTTGCATAACTAAATCATATGTTTTAGACTTTGATACAGAATAATGTCTTTGAATTTGGTTGGACTACATGTGATTACTGTCTGCATTATCACTACTACAGTTAGATACTAACAATTAAATAGAGCTTTAACATATTCATTTTCTAGCATCATTGTCTTATTTATGTTTTCTTAAGTTGTTGAGTCCTATCAGATGTTTCACCTTCATAAAATGGTAAAATTTTCTAAAAGCAAAATAAAATAAAGGGGTGAGAAGTTTAGACTTCAGACTAAATAGCAAAGTAGGCTGTGAATACAATTCTATTATCATGTATACTTATCTACACTTTAAAAGTACAGCTTACAATAGATCCATTTTTTAACACATTTACTTTAAAATTAAAAATATCTCATGTTATTTTTGCTTTACGACTCTCTTGCATGTTTTGCTTAAAAAGTCAGCTTTACTGATTGGGCATGATGCTAACTATAATATTCCAATAAATAAAATCTTTTACGTACCTTTTCTTATGTGCAATGCATTCTTAATTTACCATGATGTCATCTGAACTTGGAAAACAACCCGGCGCATTGGAAGACAGATATTAAAAGTGGTTTGTTACAGATAGACAGGGCTGGCTGGAATATTCATCACATCACCTTTGGTTCCAGAAGTAAATCATCATGAAATCAATAAAGTATACTGGAATGTATTGAAATTACTTTTGCTGGACTAAAACATACTTAAAGTATCACACTACTGTACAAATTAGCTCTACTGACTTCACATTTATATTATTATCCTCAATATAAGAGGGACATCAAAAGGACATCTTGTGGACACACTAGAGTGTCCAGGGGAGGGCAAGATGTAGAGTGGCTGAGGTCACTTGGTTTGTTCACCTGGGAAAAGAGAAGAATGAGGGTTGACCTCATCAAAGTCTACAACTTCCTCAAGGAGGGCAGCAGAGGGGCAGGTGCTGATCTCCTCTCTCTGGTGACCAGCAATAGAACATGAGGAAATGGAACAAAGGTGTGTCAGGGGAAGTTCAGACTGCACGTCAGGAAAAGGTTCTTCACTGAGAGCTTGGTCAGACACTGGGACAGGTCCTCAGGGCAGTGGTCATGGCACCAAGCCTGTCAGAGTTCAAGGAATGCCTACCCAACACTCTTAGTCATATGGTTTAGTTTTAAGGCAGTCCTGTGAGGATCAGGGAGTTGGACTTGACAGTCCCTTCTAACTCAGGATATTCTACAATTCTATGATTCTATTTCTGTCATCTTCCAAGAGTTTGTCACTCTTGGTAGAAGTAAGACTTAACTGACCACATAGCTACATCTGCAACTTTCTTGATTGTTGATACATCACCACTGCCTTCCATCTCAGCATCCTTTGTAGAGGAAAAACCAATCAGAGTTCATATTGTACAAATATTTATTAATATATACTATTACATATATATTAATAAATATAAATATTTATTAATAGCATGAAAATAGCAGTGATTTTCACAAAGATCCTACATGCCACAAGATTTGTACTGGGTACAAGGACCTGCAAATACGAAATTTCTTATAAGAGTGAGGATTAGAACTCTTAACTAAATAGGTGATCTTTTTGCCAACTTCAAATGAAATATGAAACAATTTTACATTGCCAGTGTTTTACACTACTTTTTGCAGTAATTATGCTAATTCAGTGTCTTTTACAATTAACTCTTGCAACTTTTTAGCTCCAGGGATTACAGCTAAATGGATTGTTTGTAATTAGTTTTATCTATAGGCCTCTATCTGTGTATAGAGAAATGTCTAGAAATACATTTTAGAGTAATACATATTTCAATGCATAGAATGGAAAAAATGAAGTAATATTATACTGCCTTGATGACGTTTCAAAGTCTGCTTGAGTATCTATTGTTCTTTCAGGACAGATGTATATGCTAAGAATTTTCTCTTCTTTATAATCACATCAGCAAAAAAAATAAATCATGCTGTGTTATATCCTTGTATTTGCTTTATCCAGTTTATGGGAATTTTGTTTCTATGGCTATTGAATTTGAACAGAACTGAATATGTTTGATTATTTGGAGAAAATAAATGCTGTTCACCTCATTAAATCTAGAAGAGGTGAATATATTCTAATTCTATTTTGTAATGTATTATCCAGAAAGCTTCTAGTCATCAAGCTTTAGGCATTTTATTAGTTAAAATAGTCAGTCTCCATACCCCCTTCTTTCACCAGTGAAGAAAGTTCTTATTGTGGTTGACTTTGCTTAGGTAGAGCTAATTAATGTGTTTTATTTCAGATATTATTTGATATAAACAAAGATAGAAGAGAAAGAATTTTAGATTCAGTATATTATTTTTAATCTGTTGGCAAGAATGAGCTCTCAGGTGGGATGGGATACTGGAACAGGTTGCCTAGATAAGTTGTGGATGCCCTACCCCTGGCTGTCTTCAACGCCAGACTGGATGAGGCTTTGAGCAACCTGGTCTAGTGGAAGGTGTCCCTGCCCATGGCAGAGGGGTTGGAACTAGATGATCTTTAAGGTCCCTTCCAACCCAAACTATTCTATGATTCTACTACAGTTTTAATGAACTCTTTTTGAACTGGACAGCATTTCTTTCTTAATCTCTACATAATGTCTACATAACAATATAAACTCACAAGTGAGTGGCATTCATACTATTTCTATATCTGTCATATCAGTCTTCTGAAAATTAAATTTTCTTCTATTTTCTGTCTTACAAGTGCATTACAGATATGAAAGTTGCCAAGACTTTCTATTATAAACATGCCATTTGTAGCCCGGTGGCTGTTGTTACTCAATGCTTCTCGTCACCCATGAATGTGTTCCGTAATGTCACTGCCATGACACCCTATTGAGTTAAGAAATGCCAGTCATTAACTAAACTTAGCTGGCTCAATTTCAAATATGAGCTATCAGACTGAACACAGTTTTTTTATAAACTTTATTTTAAAAAACATGTTAAATATGGGGTTTAAGGGATTAAAACGCTTTGTCATAAACACATAAAAAGATTAGAGTTCATTTCCATTTTAAATACTTACTAACAGGCATGCCAAGTGGGGTAAACATGTAGGACAAGATCCCAGGGCTCAGGATTACAGGGATCTAACAGCAGTCAATCCAAAGCAGTGACAGCATGAGACAGAGGCAGGAGGTCCACTTATAAATACCTTTGTTGTGAGCCATGATGAATCTGTAAGCACTATTTCTAATATGCACAATGATCCTGTTTCTGGGGTTTTTTGTGATTTGTATTTTCATGGGTATTCATCTCACTTGCAATGACTCACTCCTGCAGTAATTTTACTTTGACTGTTTCAACACACGAATTTTTCTGGTCCAGGGAAAACAGCTTAAACCTCTGAATGAAAATAAGAACAAGAATACAAATATTTTGGTTTTGTTTTGAAACAGGAGTCTTCCTACTTGGCTAAAATATTACAAACAAAATACTCCACAGAATATTTACAAGAAACATAATCCAGCTTTTTTAAACTATATACCATAACTTTCTATAACATATTTGTATTTCTTTACTATTAATATTAATGATGTCTATGTAAATATTTCACCTTAACTTGTGATTTTTAATTATTGAAAAGTATGACTTTAGTTTTTGCTTTTGTAACTGATAAATTTTAAATTATATACCAGCCGTTATTAGAAATTATAAATTATATATTACTAAATACTCTTTATATATATATCCTTATTACATACCCCTATTTTTTTTCTGTGTAAAATTCATTCAAATTGCCCATCACTAGAATATGAAGAGAACTCTTTTATTGCATGAATGCTTTGCAGTTTATGATAATATCTTTCATAAAGTTTCCTTCCTCTCTCCACTATATTTTCCCTTAATTATCTTGCATGAAATGACTTAAAACCTCTTGAAGTCAATATAACTGTCTTGATCTAGTGGGTCCATGAACTTCTATCTGAAGGGTTTAAAAAAAAAAAAAAAAAGTTTCTAAACACAATATGTGAATGTGACACATTTAAAGCCCTTGGTAACTTCTCAAAAAAAAAAAAAAAAGTTTAAATAGTCCACATATTCAGAAAGGTGATCAGGGCTGAAGTACAAAGATTTCCATTGAATTACTCTATGATTGGATGAGATTTGGTGGCCTAAATCTGCAATATTGAAGCAATGCAGCTGTCTCCCATGGAAACCAAAGGAAGCATTAATTGAGCAAGGTACACAAACATGTTTTATTTTGAGTGTATCAGTTGTTCCATTCACTTTGGTTGAATTTAAAGTCATGTACCCACTTACGAGCGTACATAGCAACTTCATAATATGTCTTAGTGCAATGCATATCAAAATGTTATATTTTGCAAGTAGCATTAAAACAAGAAATTGATTCTGTATCGTACATGTGATTAAAGTAAAAATGGTCTCATATTTTGGTACCTTTTAATGTTTCCAATGACACTTTTACTAAACAAAATAACAACGTGAATAACCCCAGAAGTAATTAATAATCTGCCATCACTTCCTTCTCAAAATGGTAACTAAATAATTTAGATAAACTTGCACTACTGATGATGCCTGTTTTAACCTCACTGTTTACTATGGAATATCCTTTGACTCAAATACGTAGCCATTTGTCTAATTCCACACTTTTTCTGGGACCAGATAGCCTGTGTGAGCAGCTGACAAACAGATACATGTTTTCATGGTAAACTCTGACGATATGTGCTAAATCATTCTGGCCAATTTATCCTGATAGTAAGTTTTTAATGTTTACATTTCCCCATCAGGACACCTTCGAGTTCAGGGATATTCTGTAGTAATTGATTTCAAGTGGTTAGAAATATAAAACACTGGAATTATTCATTTTTGTTGCTGAAGTAAAATAATTTCTTCAAGAACAAATCCTAAGGCATTTGTTAAATTCTAGGGAAGAATCAGTTGAATTTCCCACTGTAAGTTCATATTCTTAAAGGTAATAATTATTGCCTAAAAACTCACTATGCTGAAAATTAATTTCTAATCTATGGGCATATGCATTTTTATATAGTAAACCTTTAAAAAGTATTTTTAAAGATCTTTATACCTCTATTAGGAACTATTACTTTTGCAATAATATTAGAGATATGACTTTTATTATTTTTCTGTTGGCAAAAGCCCTAACATTATATTAGTATTCTACATGTTAAAATTACTTGTTAAAATTACTTTTGCTAGAATATTTTATTATTTGGAAAACTGGTTACAAATTATTCTAAAAAAATGTGAGTTTTGGTGGTGGTTAATAGTAGGAGCATTTACAAGTATAATTTTACTAGGATATATTTGTATTTCATGATCTCAAGTAGTATACATTTTGACAGTGAGCAAAATGAGCAAAGCAAGTTAAATTTTGCTTCATAATTTAATATAGATCACGGTTAGCACAGAAAAATCAGTATGTTTGTCATCACTGTCTCATTCTTGTTTTTCCTTTGTCCACTGTGCAACCTGTTTACCTGACCCCTTTCCATTCCTTTTCCAGACAGATTTATGATCTTCTCCACTAATATAAGTCTCATTTGTCAGCTGAACTATAGCAAACTTCCAGGCTTCAAAAATCCTGAATAAGGTCCTGTATTGTAAGACTACATTTAAAAGTACAACCTGTTTCAAATAGTTTTAATTTATGAGAACAACAAGACTGTACTTGACTCTTTGAAAGCATGACTGACCTCTAGCAGAGATGTCCTTATGACCACTTAGGGGGTGCTGCATTATTCCATGTTTTTGGTTCACAGGAAGGGGACCAGGCTTGACAACAGAATCAAAGGAATTAATTTTCCTGTTAGTGTCTCTTTTTTCATATTTCAGTTATCGTAAAGTACCAGAATTTCAAGCAAGTAAGACAGTTGGTGGTGGGTGGGCAAAATGAAACATAAAATAGTGACACTGCTAGAGCAATTAAAATAAGAGAGATTGGAAACAAGCATTATGATACCTTAAAAAAATACCATGTTCATCACACTGTTAGGAGAATACATCCTGAAGCACCTGGAGCGATAGCTGGCCGAACTCTGTAGAAGACATGCCTCGCCTATGTTCTTCTGTAAAACAGTGCTAAGAGACACACTTTCAGTAACACTGTAAACTGACATAAGCTACACACAGTGAGCCTTTACATCTCACATACTATGATACAACATTGTATCATTACCATGGAATTACTCTTCGCTTGTACCAGTTTCAAACCCTGAAATATGTATTTTCCTATTTAAAAACAAACAAACACAACAAATAAACAACAAAAAAACCCAACAACCAACACCCTTTCCTCCCCCTCCCCCAAACCCCACAGAAAATACTGATATTATTGGAAGGCAATTGAAATCAAGTCTTCAATTTCTTTCATTCTGAGAAATAAAAGGTCTTTAAATTACTGTGCAGAAAGATCACCATGGAGATGCCTTTTTGAGGTAAGTGTCTAGCCACTGGAGTTTCATGGATCATGCCCTGATCCACATAGTCAATTCCTTGGGAAGGACGAAAAATTATCTTGTCCTGAGACTAACTTGTTTTTTACACTAATCTCTGGATACGTCCTCAGGTAACTCCAAGATATAAAGAAAACAAGAACAGTCTGAACTACGGATTCAGGAATGAAGAACTGGGAACAACTCAGTTCTGTATTCCTGAAGAAAAGTAAAAAATAAAGCCAATGAAAATGTTGATCAATATTGTGGGAATAGGGCGAGGCAGTTGATCCCTCTGCCAAGACAGCAGACATGGACATTGATTTCCTACACACACTCTCTCCTTCTACCACCAGAAAGGGAGTTTTGACCAATATATTCATGTTATGATAAATAGTATGGTCAAATTATTACTGATTTTAAGTTACCATTCTCAGTTTACTGGAGAAAAGAAGCTACTACATAGTAATGGTCTACAACATGAAAGGGTTTAGCAGTTGTCCATGCTCTTTTCTGTGAAGACTGCAACTATAAGCACTTGGCTTTTAGTTTGGCAATGCATATAATAAAAGCGCAGATAATAAAAGGAATATAAATATGGGAAAATAGATAATCACGTCATTTTCTGTCTAATACGCGTTTAGCGTGCTTGTTTTTCTGGCTTTTTTTTGTTTTCTTTTTTCAAACCTTGGGTTTGATTTTCCTAAGATTAGTATTGCTGCAATCTTGGAGAAGTCCCATTGAAACTTAATTTTTTTTTACTGGTGAACAACTTCTGCAGGATTTTAGCACACAAGAAATGGATAATTTAATCAATTAACTATTTAGTTAAGCTAAATAATAGCTTAACTGACATATTATTGGAGGGAAAAAAGTTTCACAAATAGAAGGCGGAAGTTAAAGACTTGAAAGAGACTTCTGCATTCATCATTAACTGTAATTTTAGTGGAGCCAAAGCTTAACAGGAATCTCAGCTATCGTTCAGTAATAAAACACTGCCAATAGTAGCAGCATCATTTTGGACAAAAAACTATTTCTGTTTTCTTTTACATCATTTTTCAGGATGTTTAAGAGGTATCTTTTTTCATCTAATGATTACTGGGCTCTGTCATACTTCCCATGTGTGGAAAAAAAACCTGTTCATTCAGTTAGCTGGAGGAAAAATATCCGTCACCTCTACAAGAAATAGGAGGTTGAATCTTGTTCCACAAAGTGGACTTTATCAGATTAAGTGATGCTTACCAGAACTTTATTCTGCAGATTTCTATTTGTTGAAATGCTTAATTGCTTTGGTTTATGCCTCTTCCTAATCCCTTTCATTTCTAAGCACAACTCTCATATCTGTGGAAGAAATTAGTTTGAATGCCACCATCCACACCTCCACCAGCCAAGAGCATTTTTAGAAATAAGGCTAGCAAATTGAACCTGTATTCCATGCTATCCCTGAACTAACTCTTACTGAAGTTATAGAATACATTAACTGGTAGGACATGACTGAAAGAAACAGAAAAGGAATCAAGATCCCACAACAGCTTGAACAACCTCTGGTTAGATAGGCCAGTCTAGAGAGGGTTGAAAAAGAAAAGCTGACCAACAGATAACAGATTTGGAAAAAGAGGAAAACTCTGTTGATATAGACATTTTTATTTTTCCATTGGTCCTTTCTGCATAGAAATCACAAGAGTGGGAGCAAGGCTGTACGACAAGCCTCCACAACTATTTTCTCTTGTGCTTCAGACCACGAACAATGGAGGAGGCTGATAGACCGCACAGCAATGTCCTAGGTTGCTTGCAGCTTGCAAAATGCTATTTCTCTGCCCCCCACCCATGACAAAAACACAGCTTTCTTTAAACTCCCCGTGACCTGTACCACTAGAGGGCTGCACTTTATACGATATACCCCCTAGACCGCTATTATCACCACTCCAAGCAGTGAAAATAGGCAGAAATTAGCAGATTCTGAAGCATATCTCTAATTATTATTTCATTAATATTAAATACTGTTGAAATGTTTGTAATATGTAGCTACTTGCTTAGTTAAGTAGAATTGCTACTAAGAAACTAGCTGAGAGGCTAGTTGTATAGCTTTAGCTAAATTCTTCAAAGATGAATCTGTCTATTAAAATATAAAGAAAACTAGTAAGAGGTACCAGAAAAGTTGAAAAAGCTTATCTTAGTGGGACGGAGAGATAACATATCAGGAAATTATTAAACAAAAGGCATTCCGTAGAGACAAGGGGAGGCACTTGTGAAACAGCTGTTGGTAAAGAAACAGACTAATGCAGGACAGACATCTGCTGAGTCTGAGGAAATTAGGTTTCAGGATTACCACTTTTTCCTCTAAGCTCATAGAAGATAGATACACAAACAACATACACAGCGCTTAGTACATTAAACCCCCTTTTTATTCTACACTTTAATATTCCTGTTGTTAGGATGAAACAATACTTTTGTTTAAAGAATGCAATCAAGTAAATGTTTTATAAGCTAACTGGAGTTCCCAATGGGAACACTTGCAGGTGCTGAATCCAATCAGATCTGCCACATAATTAAAATTGGTGAAGGGGGCACAGTAGAACAGATGTGGTCTTAAAACAAGAGAATTGTTTGATTCAATGTTACTACAGATGAATGGGACATATTCAGTGAGATAAAGGACGCAGTGTTGTAATTTATCCAGTTTCACTGCGGAAATTAACTCAAGATGGCTTCATTCGAACATGATGGGGTTTTTATTTTTGTCTTCAAAATTTTCTGTAAGTCATTTACTTAGTTTACATATAAAAAAAGAGGCCTCGTAAGACTGTTAACCCTACAAACTGGACCTGAGATTTTCAAATCATGTTGTGCTCTTTCTGGCTCAAATACTAATTACAATTTTTTGACTGGAACTTAGTAAAAAAAATGGAAGAGCTAGAACCAGTCCCCAGCCTGCTGTACCATAATTGTGTCAGCAACTGCCAAGGTAACAGAAGCCTAAAATTTTATTTCAGTTAGTAAACTAAGCAATTATGAGTCAGAGTATCTCAGATACAAAGGGTGTATGATGAGTAAGAAAGTTCCATTTTTATAGTCATTTTTCTGACTATATATGCTATCAAATAGTTACTGAATCTGCTGCATCTATTTCATCTGCCTGTGAGGAGACTAGGTATTATATTCCTGGGACACAATTCCCAAAGAAGTCATTGAAAGTTTCCTATGTACAACGCTGGATCGAGTTCTTAATTGGTGAAAGCTTTTGGGTAGGAGCCTGTTTAGATGTTAAAAGCACCCACGTTTTAATACCCTATAATGCATTACATATCTGGCTTAGAATTTACAGGTAGAGGTGATATGCTCTATTATATATTATACATGAAATTTGTATTTTAAGTACGAAAAATTGTTTGGGGCAGTATTAATGGGAAGTGATTACTAAAACTAAGGCTGAGTCTCCCAGGGATCTTAGAATGGAAATTGGATTTCATCCACAAACAGCCAGGTTTAGGTTAGTATAGTAAGAGGAATCAATTCAGCAGCCATTCTGCACACATACCTATCAATACAAATTTAGCTCAGAGCATGATCTGATGCAATAAACACACATTTCTAAATCCTGCACAGAACTGATGCTCTAGTACTGACCACTACCGTTATGGTTATACCCGTTTGAGAAAATTTTTCAAAAGCAATGAGTCAATTAAATAGCAAAGAGTAAAAATGCTTTTGTAGTACGTAGACAATCCCTCCGAACCCTCCCATCCCTCCCCC